>NC_056744.1:733170883-733175883 GCF_019279795.1 Protopterus annectens
AGTCATCTGTGAACTTGGCCAGCTAAAGGCTGCTGATATTAGCCTTTATCTCCAAGAAGTAAATGCCTATAGGAGCAGTCCCAGCATGGAGCCCTGAGGTACCCTGCTGGTGACTGGTCTCTTAGTGGAGGTGGTATTGCCAGTCCAGACATCCTGGTTTCTGTCTATGAGCCAACTTGCAATCCAGTGAGTTATGTAGGGGTATGTAGGGGGTTATGCAAGTTTGGTGAGTTTGTCAACTCTACCTGAGTGGGGTATGTTATCAAATGCCTTAGCCAGGTCCAGGTAGGTGGTATACACTGTTTTTCTCTCATCCTTTGCCTTACTGTTCTCCTCAAAGAAGTCCACCAGGTTTAGTAGGCATGGCCTTCCCTTGACAGAGAAAACCAAGTTTTTGTGTTATATCATTTTTGCAGCTTGTTTTTTCTTCCCTTGACAGAGCCATACTGGGTTGGGTCCAGTATCTGAAGGTTGCCTATGTCTTAGCTGATCATTTTCATTATAATTCGTTCTGTGGTTTTGCATAGTAGACTAGTCAGACTAATAGGTCTGCATTTTCCAGCACTGGTTGATATTTCACCCTTGTGAAATGGGATAACTATTGCAGTCCTCCATTCTTGTGGTATAAAGCATGTTTTACTCTATAGATGAAAAGTGACTTAATTGGTACAGATAGGTCATGTTTCAAACTATTTAGGAGGCATCCCAGAATATTTCTGGGGCCAACTGAGGCTTTGTTTTTGGCCTAAGCGAACGTTGCTAGGACCTGCTCTTTTTTAATAGTTGGGAAGGATATGCTAGTAGGCATTTCATGGGGGAGCAGGGGGAGTGGGAAGTGAAGTTTGAGTTGAGTTTGTCAGCCAGCAAATTTGCTATATGACCTTTCTTCTTGAAGGTTGTACCACTGATCACTAGTTTGGCACACTGATGCATGCTGCCTTTGAGGTTTTGGACTTAGCTCTAGAAGACCCTGCGGTTGTCCTTAGCCTATGAGGCTACCTTGAGCTTGTAATTGCCCTTGTTGGACTTAATTAGTCCACTTGGTTTACTTGTTTAATTTAATAAGAGAACTCCTATCATTATGGGAGTTGCTCTTCCTGATTTTAGCCATGACTTTATCCTTTTGTTATAATTCCTATTAAGGTTAGGATTCCACCAATGTAGCTTGTTTTTAGAGTTTGTTTTGGGCTTAATTCTAGTAGTTATATCAGCCTCTTTATAGCCATTTACATTGTTGTACAGGGTCTCTGCAAACAATTCCACACATAGGCTGCTATTAACTTGGGGTTAGGAAGGGCTAACATGGGAGTTAGCCACAGACATTCACATTTTCTCTGAATATATCTGGTCTCTTCCTTATAACCAAGATGTCATCAAGACATTCAGGTGTAATGCGGTGTCCATCTTATATCACCTTTAGTTCTCGTTCCACAAAAAGTGTAGTTGTCTGCTCATGTGAGTAATTGTTTCCTTTCAAGCAACTTCAAAGAGTGCATAACAACAAGATTAGCTACCAATTTTGGAATCCCTTTAACCTGTGGAGCCATATTAAGTATTTTCATACAGAAGTAAGGCAGACATTTTTACTCATGACTCTTCTTGGTAATAAGGATGGGCACTGGAGACCCATTTTAAACATCTCTAAACTAATTAAATTTCTTTTGCAGAAGAATTTCAAAATATTTACATTGTAAGCCCTGCACCCCTGCAGTAGATCCCTGGATGTAAAGAGTGTCTACATGCATGACACATGCTCATTAGCCACACTTAACTCCTCGGATTTGTGGTGGAACCAATCATTACTGGTTTTCTTCTTTGAAATTTGTCTTCTCCATTGCAACCATGATCTTCACTAAATTCATATATCCACTACTTACTCATCTCAGGGCAAGAAGAAGTCACAACTAACCCCTGCTTAGATAATTACTTGATATAAACCATCTCAGAAGATGAACTCAGTGTCTCCTTGTCTTATACCTTTATCTGTCAAACCATCCTGGAGGCCTCACACAATCTAAAAAAATCAGGCCTGACTCCAGCTTTTACAAAGGCCTTCCTTGGTGCAGTTTTTGATACCAGCACTGATAGTATATCCTTGCAACATGATAATATGTTTGTATTACACCATTTCTTCACACAGATTGCTGATCAAAGCCTTCTATCAGTCAGAGTGTTTTGAGAGTACTGGACTACATATCAAATTCAATCCAAGTGGTCAACCTGTCAAGACACCACAGGGGAAAATTCCAGTGGTACTGCAAGAACTTTTGGAAACAGCAATGTCAGTCAGTATCTCTGCTATCATGAAGGGCTCTCCATTCTGATTCTATATTCCACTCACTCCATAATACGGGTTACTCAAATTATGGCTTGGTGATGGACATGGGGAAATATAGGTTCATGGAAATAGCTCAGTAAGTCAGAACAGAAACAGAGAAATGCATATTGTATGATGGTTATAGTTCACACTATAATGTTTTAAACTGGGGCTTCCCAATGGCATGTTGAAAAGAGTGACAGACAATGCCATAGTTCATTGATTCATAGGTGTATATTAGGCTAATGACCATTAGAGCCTTTATAAGCCTAGCTGTGCAATCGAACCCACTCGTGTTCCTGTGTATCATGGGCATTTATTAGGAGGGGGTATGTTAGTTAGGAAGTTCCTAGAGGTTATTTGGAGGTGGAGGGTGTGATGATAGGAGGTACTGCCAGCTATACCAGGAGAAGTAGGGTAGTGGATGTATGACTTGTGCCAGCACAGCTAGCTGGAATTTTGTAAATAATTATATGTCATTTGTAGATCAAATTGATTTGTACAGATGGTTGTGCTGAAAAAGTATTTGTAAGGTTTGCTTGTGTTAAAATGTACCAACAGTGCACCCTGCTGGAATTAAAAGAAATGTATATGTATTACTGTAACTGAATTAAATGTATATGTTTTAATAGATTATCTGAGACAGCAGAGGTTAACCAGCTATCTTACTTTAAGAAAAATAAGGGAAATATAAATGAGATGTTAAATCATTAAAGCTGCTCCCCACAGTGCTGAATAGGAACAGAGATGGTGGGTCTAGAAGAAGCATTTTTCTTCATTAGCTCTGTAAAAGGAGGTGAAGCCTCAGGCACTGCTATAAACATTTGGATGTGTATTGCAGCTGTCTTTGATAAATTCCTGTCTCAGATTCAAAGGGGGATACTATGAGAACCTAGAGTCAGGTGACCAGATGAGGTCATTCTGTAAGCCATCTTGGATATTATATTTTACAGAGTAATCTCTGAATATTGAGTATTCTGTTTTGGGGAACCTGACTAGAAAGACTGCTCACGTATTTTATTGTGCCTTGCTCTATCAAGTAAGTTATTAGGGAATAGTAATTCTCCTAGATTCAGTCAGGAATATAGTGAAGCTTAGTTTAGAGACTGTTTTATTTATTTGTATGAATCTGTCCATCAATATTATTTTCAATATTTCCTGTGATTTGAACTCTGTGATTTACTGTAAATATAGTATTTTCTGGTTCTACTATTACTTATTATTAAATATGTTTAAAACTTTCATTGTGGCTGGTCCTTGTAGAAAGTATTTAACCTTTGATTATGCTTGTATTTATTTGATGACACTGTGTGGGGCACTCCCGAAGGCCTAGCTGCCTTGGTCAACTACTACCATTTCCATTAGTATTAATATTACACAGTATAATTGGACACTCTTTGTTAAGGGCCTTAGAGTAGCTGATTATGGAGTGTCTGGTAGTGGTGATAACTACCTTATCTATCTGAGAAGAAGAGGACACAGCAGATAAATCTGTGCCAGTCTTTCCCAGGTGTGTGTCTGTGTGTGTGTGTGTGTGTGTGTGTGTGTGTGTGTGTGTGTGTGTGCGCGTGCTCGCTTGCGCGTGTGTGCGTGAAAAATTAAATCTCACAGTGTGTGTGTCAGCTACTTGGAGCAGGGGCACCAAGCACTGGGCTTACAGAGTGGGTGCTAGAGGTCTTGGCTTGGACACTCAGCTGAGGGCTTAATCCTATAGCTGTACCACTGGGGATTTTTATTGGGGACCTGGAGGGAGACATAGGGAGAGCCAGACCCCGGACTGAGTGCGTTCCCTGTGTGCTCTTAAGGGAAATTTTGCTTGCTGTAGATATATCTGCATGTGGAAATACTGAGTGTATCCATTTGTATTCCAAGTGCATGTCCCTCTCCAGTGTCAGTGGTGAGGATTCAGGCTCCTTGATTACTGGCCCAGCATGGGGATGTCACATATTGGTGAGCAGTGGTTGGATATTAATTGAACACCTGAAGCCTGTAAGCAGTTGTCACTAAAAAGGTGTACTCTGAAGCAGCCACAAAGTAGACATTCAGAGTTTCATATCACAATAGTTTTATTTCTTTACTTTTTGTTAGCTTAGTTAGTCAGAGAGAGCAGGCAAGGATGTCAGCAGAGGATTATGGCAAGCTGACAAGGTGGCAGTTGGCCAAGATATGCCAAGCCAAAGGACTGGTGGATGCCAGCCTGACTAAAGGGGACATGATTACAGCCTTAATCACAGCTACAGCACAGACCAGCAACCAGGAAGACAACCAGTCTGACATTGGGGATGTACAGCTCTCAGAAATAGGACAGTTCAACTTTTCCTCAGAGGACTTAAAAATCTGTCTAGAGTTAAAGAGACTTTAATTGGAGGCCAAATGTTTGGGACTAGAATCATCAGAGAGACTGCAGTATTTGGAGGTTGAAGAAAATGAGAAGCAGTGTCAGCATGAGAGGCAGATGCTGACTCTTCGCCAGGGTCATGGAGGTAATGGGGAAGTGAATAACCGAACACTAGAAGGAATAAAGGTTAGTAAATTTCTTCCACAATTTAAGAGGGTGATCATTTTGATAGTTTTATTCATATATTTGAAAAGGTATGTAAACAGTATAATGTTGACCAAAAGCTCTGGGTACAGTTCCTGACCCCCTTACTCCATGGTAAAGCTGTAACTGCTGTTTCTAAAT
>NC_056744.1:733180883-733215883 GCF_019279795.1 Protopterus annectens
TAATAAATGCAGAGTTTAAATGAAAATCAGTTTTTGGAAACCCTGTACCTCCATCATCCCAGCTTGTGGTGTGCCAGAGAAGAAACGTTTTTGGTTTCTTGGGATACCAAAGGAAGTTGAGTAATAAGTTATTAATTTTCTGTTTAATTTTGGAAGGTGGGGGAATTATTAAATCTTGGCCAATGAATAAGATTTTAGGCAACAGTATCATTTTGATTAAAGTTAGTCTGTCTTCACATGTGAAGAAGAGTCTGTTCCAAATGTCAGTTAAGCTTGTAATTGAGTTTATAACTTGTTGGTAATTAGATGTGAGCATTTTTTTATAATTAGATTCAATAATGATACCTAGTTATTCACTAAGAAGTGAATTTTGAAGGTTTGCCTTAGTCTGTGACAACTACCAACATTGTGACTTGCATTTAAATTGGTGAATATTTCTTGATAACATTACTAAAGTTAACCAGCTTTGCACCATACTTTCAAAACGCAGTTTATGGGACCTTATCTCATCAACAACTGCATTGTGCATGCACATTTCTATCTCAAACGTAATTTCTGACAGGAAATGCCATTTTGTACAGCCACTGATAAACACCTTTTAAAGTGAAACTATGCAATAGCATTTGTAACTTCTTTACACAAATCTGTAGAATAAGCCTTGAAATTTTTTTTTCTGCACCTTATACTGTACTTTCTTACATTCTTTTGTAAGAGGCAAAAACTTTTCCTTTGGACATCACAGTATTGGAGAAGAAAAAGGAAAACTCAACTAGGACAGAGGCTATTTTCAGTGGATGCCCAGAGAGAACTGCTCCAGGTGCATGTCTTTGGAATGGGGGAGGAAACCCACACAAACACACAGAAGGCACCCCAGCCAAGGATCGAACCAGGGAACCTCTTGCTGTGAGGTGACAACATTAACCATTGCACCACCCAAGGATAAATGACTCTTAGCTTCAGTATACCATTGATGTTAACTGTTTTAATAATACAATTCTTTTTCTATGACAAAGTTTATCAATTCAGTTACTGGAGATATAGGTGAGAGGAAGGAAACAAGGATTCACTTCTTTGTAAGGTAAACAAATGTCACTTTTTCTTTTCCTAAATGTATTGCTAAGCTAATGTTCTATATTTTATTTTCCATGTTAAATATATGCCTTACCTTAATAAATATTAAGCGATTAACTCTTTAAGAGTAAGCTTTCTTTACATATATATCCTGGTTTCCTTTCTTCATATATGTGCCACATAAATCCTAAAGTGATAGCTCATGATAACATAACATAATAGCACGTTGTTCACAGTAAATTAAATAAATGTGTTGTGAATGGACTGAATGTTTATGGTGTTTTTCACTTTTAACTGTTAGTTAAGATCTCATAGTTGATTGGAATATGTGAGGTATTGTATGTATATTTGGATGTGCTTTCTCTAAGATATACCAGACTGGTATGCTGTTTATGAGTGCTTCTTTACTAATATAGTAATAAAATGGTGTGTGTGTGTGTGTGTGTGTGTGTGTGTGTGTGTGTGTGTAAATGAAGCTTTTATCTTTTTTTTTCCTATTTTTAATTTCTTTTTTCTTTTTCTTTTTTCTTATATAATATTATCTGTGCTATTTGGTGCTAGTTTATTCATTGGGGAGGGGTTAGGAGAGGAGAAATACAATAGTGAAGACAATATCTGTGTTTTAACACTGGGGTTTCACTTTGAAACCTGTCAGGTATTTTTTTGTTCTCCCCTCCCCTGCTAGGATAAATATAAAAAAGTGAGAGAGAAAGAGTATACCAAATAGCTATAACAAAAAAAAAAATGATAACAAGAAGTGTTACAGCATAGATTCTTAAATTCTTAAATAGGAGGGAGCGGGTTGGTTTTAACCACTTGTATAGCCTTTTTTCTCAGTGTAACATGAATAAAAGTTAACTGACAGTGGTGTTTCCTTTTCTCAGAGCAGGTTCTAATAAAACGTTTCTTTCCTGCCCTTTTCTCTCAGGAGACAATTTGTGCAGAGTTCTTTTTCTGTGTGCGTGTGTGTGTGTGTGTGTGTGTGTGTGTGTGTGTGTGTGTGTGTGAGAAATACTGGATAAAACATTGTTTTTATCCTTGATTTTAATGCACAAATTAAGTGCAAAATAGTAAGATGTTAATGAATTTGCATTCTCTTACATTTACCTCAATATTACTATTTTAGCACTTATAAAACCTATATTTCTCTCTTTAAGTTACATAATACATTTTATAGTACTGTGGCACCATACTATAGAATTCATTTCTTTAATTCAGCTTTTATCATAAGATATTATATTATTCAAATGACATTCTGTTCTATTAATTTAAAGAAGGGAGAATGATCTTGTTTATGTCTGTTGATGTCAACCCCTTGCTTGGTTGGCTTGTTCTGCATATGTGGGCAATAGATATGCATATGTTTATGACAATGGTTGTGGTGATGATATATGTTGGTTTCTGTGTGGATGTGCTTTTTGAGCAGGAAGTGAGGAGCTCAAATACATGACAATATTAGAAGCTCATGCTCTGAAAGTTAATTGAAAATCTGACACCTAATAAAGAAGGGACTAATATGAAAGTAATGGCATGTCAATTCACCTCTCTCTTTACAAATTCCATACTGTCCCTACAAAGTCATAACACTACCAGTTGACTTACTGTACCCACCACCTCTACCAACAATCTTGGAGTGTTTACCCTTAAACCAATACCTACAACTTACATTAACAAACTTCTTCATCAATTAAAAGCTTCTATCCCAGCAGCTGACTTCCTTCCAAATAATTACCTGAAGCTGGCAGCTAATGCCATTACATACCCATTCTCCCTACTAATAAATCAATCTCCAAGCAATAATCCTCCAAACTTTGGAAGATAGCCCATATAATTCCCCCACATAAAGGTGGCACATCAACTCTCTTATCAAACTACAGACCCATCACAATACTGCCTCCCCTTGCCAAAATCCTCAAGAGATATATACACTCACAAATCCTTCCCAGTCTCCTGAACAGTAACCTACTCTCAGATGCACAACATGACTTTAGACCCAAGCACAGTACCACATGCACCTTAATTAACTTAACAACATAATAAACCAATCAAGAAACAATGACCTCTATGTTTCATCAGTTTTCCTAGATATGTCAAAAACATTTGACACTGTTTCACACTAAAACTTTTATACCAACTAGCCGCCTTAAACTTCTCACAATCCACCCTATCATGGTTCCATAGCTACATGTCAGACAGACAGACAGCGATGAAATAGCTAGACGATATATCCACTCTCTTACCAGTCTCAGTAAGTGTACCACAAGGTTCCATACTTGGACCTCTTCTCTTTACAATCTTTACAAATGATCTCAATTCAGCCACCACATCAGCTAACATTATACAATATGCAGATGATTCCACACTCATCTGCTTAGCCTCCTCAATCCCTGAATTCTTGCAAAAAAACCCACAAAAAAGCATTTACTGATGTTGAACACTACCTTTCCACAATTCAATTAATATTCAATCCCAACAAGACCAAACTACTATTGTTTACTAACAATAAAATATCTCATTCCCCCATCCCATTCACCACTTACTCCACCATTTACTCCACTAATAACACCAAAATTGAGCCAGTAGACCATACCAAACTGCTAGGTGTCACCACTGACAATTGTCTCAGTTTTGACCTGCACATATCCCACACTATCAAAAAGGTCCACATAAAACTTGGGGAACTCTATAGAGCCAAACCATTCATCACCCAAACCACCAAAACAGCCATTGTCTGAAGCCACTTGCTATCCACTCTGTTATATGCATCCCCAATTTTTACAAATTTAAAGAAAGCAAATCTCAATAAGCTGGAAGCCTGCTACAATACAATAGCCAGGTTTGCCACCAACCTCCCAAACAGAACACATCATTGTTCCACTCTCCACAAATTAGACTGGTTAGAACTCCCAAACCTGATATACATAAACCAACTCACAATTTGCCATTCCATCATCTACTCACCTGATAAATGTCCAGCTCTCAGGAACGTAGTAAAACCCAAGTAAAAGTAATGTCTTTCAGCTTTTCCTGGTTAGGGGTTGCCACAGCAGAACTCCAGTCTGCTAATGATTGACAGTGGATTTTTATGGTAACGAGTTGCCAGCCCGATACCCAACCTTCAAGGAAGGCACACCCATTCATGCACACACCTACCTGCATGTCTTTAACGTCACTCAACCCCAGGGAGGACATGCAGACTCCACACAGAAGGTGCTCCAGCCAAGAATTGAATGGGAGAACCTCTTGCTGTGAGACGACAATGCTAACTGCTGCACTACCGCGGCATTAAAGCCCTACAGTTCCAAAATAACTCCCTGCTCATCTGACAAATTCTTCTACACATCCCTAAAATCAACAATAGTTATGGAGATGTCTTATTCACAAAGCACATCCCAAAATTTGGAACTCACTTTTATAGTCCATTCTTTACACAGCCAGCCCCTCCAAATTCAAAACCCTTCTCAAGTCCTACTTTACCAATAGCTGGCTATGCTCCTGCTAACACCTGGCTGAGCCTTCAGTAGTTTTTCTTAGTACTCCTCCCTATACTAGTCATCTCATATGATTTCTTTTATTCTTCATTTCACTCCCTCCCTGCATCCTAACTCCACCTTAATATTGTACATTCTTGGTATTCTAATTGTTTATTATTTGGTGAAGTATCTCCTCACCCGTAAGTTGATGTTTTACTAATTTATCATTTTTATTTGTTTATAATTTGCAACGTGTGTGACTAACCAACCTTACTAATTATATGTACTAGCCTTGCTTATTCTGTTTTTTCTGTCTCTCATTGCTATTTGTATCCCTTTTTCTTTCTATGCATCTTGTCATTTCTGATTTACTATGCAACCTTGCCTTTTAATTATATTTTTACAGGGTTTATTATATGAAACTTGTTTGGAATTGTATCACTGTATACCATGTAACCTTTTTTTATATACTATTGTTTACATTTCATATTATATGTAACTTGGGGGCTTCACACGGGCCTCCACTGAAAATGGACCTTTTTTTGGCTCAGTCAGACACTCCTGGTAAACAAATGTAAAATGAGTAAATAAATAAATAAATGTTTTCCACAAAGTCAGGCAAAATTACACAGTTTGACAAGCTGGGAATTCATGTGTCTCTTAAAGAATACTGTAGTAGGTATGTTGCCAACCATATGTTATCCCTCAGTACAAATATAATTCTGGGAACATATTATAAGCTGTTTTAGACATCACCGTTTTTTACTATTTTATATTTCATAGTATGTTCTAGTGAATATGATATCCTATATATAGAAGAGACATGTTTTGAAAGATAATTGTATATGCAAGTCCTCACAAAGAGACACAGTATTTTTTTAGAGAACTTTATTTGTTCTTTGAAATATCATGTGTCTGCCATAATATTCAAGCATGTATAGTCTTGTAGTCAGAAATTAGTTTAAATAGTTAACTATTTAGTTACATTATCAATAATATATATAATAGCATATTAGAAATATAGCATGATTGTTATAAACAATGTTATATGTATTGTCTTTTATCTGTGTTAATCTCTTGTTTGTTTGTTTTTTCAGAACTGAAAGAAATGAGTGGATTTATTATAATACTATATAGGCTGTTATAAATAGAATAGATACCAAATAATAAGCCAATGAGGTGAATAATTCCCAATAAGGTCCAGACAAGATGTCGTAGTATAAATAACACTTTAATTCAAAACAAAAAATGGTCAAGCACTTTCATTCCTCAAAGGAACTTCTTCAGAACCATTTTACAAAATAAAACCATCATTTAAATAGCATTTAAAATCACCATGTAACTTACTTACTCAATGTCCCCTTAAAGAAGCAGTAACATTTCACTGAATAGATCATAAAATCATTGCTTTTTTTCTTTAAAACAGGCACGATAGATATATGTTCACTGATGCTAGGCAAAGTTGTTGAATTCAGCCTTAGTTGCCATTTAAGTTCACATTCCTCTACCCTATTCTCCCAAAAGCCTCCCTTGTCACCCCTTTTAACTTTTTCCAGAATGCCAAATAAGAATTTTGAATCATAACCACAATATTTTGTATGCTTATATAATGCATTGCTCTCATCTTTGTTCTTGATGGCATACAAGTGCTCGTATATAGGTTTACGTAAACTCCAAACAGTTTTCCCAATGTAGAAATCATTACACTTGGAGCAAGTTGCAATGTATACAAGACAAGTACTGCCACAGTTTCCTGTGTCCAACCTAATACATTGTTCTGAAATACCTACAGACACTGTTATGTTTTGTAAGATGTAACTACAATAATTACATCTCCCACATTTTTAGTTCTATTAATCATTTTACTGTTCACATTTGTGGGATGTTTAAAATATTTTTTCAAATTCCGCCCTATTTTGTAGACAAAAGTAGGATTTTGACCTAAAATGTCATGTCTCAGCACTACTTCTAAACATTTCCTAATTGTTGTTATAATGTCTCTCAAGGTAGTGGAATTCCCACTGTATTGTAAAACCACAGAATTTGGAAATGAAATGTCAACAGGAGTATTTTTCACTGTATTTTCTTCATTGGTACCCAACAAAGGGGTGTACTTGTTATCCCATTCACTCAAAATATTTTTCCAATATCAAATAGCAAACTCTCTGGATATCCTCTTTCTTTGAACATAGTAATCACATTTCCTTACTCTATTTTGAATAAGGAAATATCTGAACACGTTCTTGATGTACGTACAATCTGCCCTATCACTATGTTCTTTCTAGTGCAGAAAGGGTGCTGACCTCTGTAGTCTAGGTAACTATTGGAAAATGTTGGCTTTCTGTAAAGTTTGGAACTCAAATTTTTTTCTACCTAGTTACATCCAGATAGTTTGCACAATCATCCGTATGGTCACAGGTAAACTTCAGAAAAGAGTTGTTGTTAATTGTTTTTACAAATACATCCCTTATTTCACCTGCTGTTTTCCATAGAATAAAAATATCATCCAAAAATCTCAAATAAACAAACCAGTACTGATCAAAACCCAAAGTGAATACATGCTGTTTCTCCCATGCATACATTACTAGATTAGCATAGGTTGGAGCACAATTTGCCCCCATGGCCACCCCCCAACCTGTCTGAAGAATTTGTTAATAAAAACACATATAGTTGTTCTAAGTCAAATGATGATTTTAAATGTTATTTAAATGATGGTTTTATTTTGTAAAATGGTTCTGAAGAAGTTCCTTTGTGGAACGAAAGTGCTTGACCATTTTTTTGTTTTGAATTAAAGTGTTATTTATACTACATCTTGTCTGGATTTATTGGGAATTATTCACCTTGTTGGCATGCTATTTAGTATAAGTTTATTTTTGCCTTTGGGTACACACTGCTGTTTGGTTCATACACAGAATAGAACCAAATGACTACAAGATCTGCTATATTTTGTAGTTTATACATTTTATAGCAAGCAAATGAGTGTTTATAGTCTGACTATTATGCATATGCTAACTCCTTTTAATTTTGTTAAATAAGTTAGAACTTTCATATATCATAACATTAGAAGTAGTATAGTGATGCTTAATACTTATTTGTGGGTAGGTGGTAGTGTTTGACTAGGATTGCTATTCAAACCAGGCGTTTTAAACTCCATAGGGGAGATGAGAAAGAACAGTGCATGTGTGACGTCCCACCACTGGACCAGTGATAAAAGAGCCTCAATCCTCACCATTGGCACCAGTGGGGGATGTACATTGGAAGGATGACAGGTGCACACACAGCATTTCCAGATGCAGCTATCTGCATCAAGTGCAATTCCCCTTAAGAGCACAAAGATACCACAGTCAGTCTGGGGCTGGCTTCTCCCTCTTTCTCCAGATTCCCAGTAAGACTCTCCACTGGTACAGCTAGAGAGTTACGATCTCAGCTGAGTGGCCAAGCCAAGACCTCCAGCACCCTCTCTGTCCAACTAGTGTTTTGTGTCCTTGCCCAAGTAGCTCTGACATATACACTTTGTGGTTTGATTTACACACACACACCCACACACACACACACACACACACACACACACACACACACACACACGCATGCACGTACACACACACATATATACGCACGCACACACACACAAACACACACACATACACACACACACACACACACACACACACACACACACACACACACACACACACACACACACACACACACACACACACATGGGAAAGGCTGGCATAGGTTTACTAGCTATGCCCCCTTTTGCCCAGACTATAAGGTAGTTATCACTGCCATCAGCCACTCCTTATCAGCTATGTTAGAGCCGTTAACAAAGTGTGTCCAATCTTACTGTGTAATGTTGCTATCAATACAAATGGTAGTTTGACCAAGACCAAGGATATTAGGAGTGGTCTACAGTGTCACCAAACAAATATTCAAGTACTCTCTGAACTTAAACATCTCTAGACAGATCAGCCACAATGAAAGGTTTAAATATATTTAATAATAAATGATACAAGAACAAGAATATACTTAGTATATAATCACAGAGACATCAGAGTTCAAAATCACAGGAAATATTTAAAACAACATTGCAGGACAGTCTCAAATAAAGAAAAACATTTACATTAAGCTTTGCAATATTCCTGACTATATCTAAGAAAATTGCAGAATTCCCTAGAATTACTTACTCAGAGCAAGGCAGAGGTATGGTGAAGGGATCTTGACAGTTCCAAGATAGAATACAGAATGCTGTCTCTCTCTAAGAGACTTTACAAATAATATTTCAAATATTACTATGGGATAGCTTGCAGAATTACATTGTTGCTTTTCATCTGACTCCTAGTTACCCGGCTCAAAGCAATCCATTGATGCCAGCTGTGAGCATTTAGCATCTACCTATAAAAATACATAGACAAGGGCTTTTCCTCAGATCTTTGCAGATCTTGGTAGTCATAAAACAATAAAACACTTACAAGACAATACAGAAAATGTCTCAGCACAGACATTGTGTCTGTTGCTGCACTGAAACTGAAAGCTAACATCTTTATGGCCTAGCAATAAAGTATTTTAATTTCAGCTATTTTCTGAAGTATTGCAAGTTAACCTTCTGTATTCCCGTTTCCCCTGTTAAAATATATATACATGTAAACAGTTACAATAGTGTATGTACATTTCTGATTTATTCCAGTAGGCTACACTGTGGATACATTTCAAACAGTACTTTGTAAAATACCTCTTTAGCACACGAGTGTACAAACCATCTTATATGACATATTACAGCTCTAATACATTTCTAACACACACATCTTATATGAATCATGTTGATATTCACAAATGACATATAAATATTTTCAAAATTCAAGACAGCTGTGCTGGCAGTATCTCCTTTGGTCACACTTCTATATAAATCATGCTGATATTCACAAATGATATATAATTATTTACAAAACTCCAGAGAACTGGGCTGGCAGTATCTCCTTTTGTGACATTTCTTTCCCCATCGAAGAGTCAAGCTAGTTTTTCAAGTGACCCTTGAGAAACATTGCTTGAGAAGGATGAGCCTATCTGGGAATAAATTACTCCATTCCCTGTCTTGAGATCCCAGCTGTCTTTGCATTGCTGACTCCATTACAGTGTTGCACTGTCATATCATATGCCTGGAATCCTTGGCTCCACCATAGTAATTTGGGATTTTGTTGGTGGTCTCCCTGTAGCCATAGATCCCCCTCAGACTCTTCCTGCTTTCTAATACAAATACTTAGCACCAGGGCCTCCCTATCATGGTAAGGTTTCAGCATGTTAACATGGTACAATTTGTGCCCCTGCCTAGCAGTTCTAACATGCAGTTAACATCACTGACCCTCTTTACTACCTTGAAGGGTCCCTCCCAAGCTGCTTGCAGCTTGTTGTGTCTGACAAGAATGAGAACCACAACCTGCTACCCCAAAGCATACTCTCTGACTCAAGCATTCCTGTAATACCAGACCATTTTCTGCTGCTGGACTTCTGTCAGATTCTCCTGGGCCTAGTTCCCTGAGCCTTGTCCTGAGGTTTAGGACATATACCACAACAGACTCCTTGTGGGACTTGCACTCACCCTTCCACTCATCTCAAATCAAATCTAAAGGTCACCTCACTCTATGCCCATACAGCAACTCAAAGGGTGAAACGCCTGTGGATTCCTGGGGAACCTCCCTGTAAGCAAACAACAGATGGGGCAAATATTTGTCCCACTCCCTCATGAACTGGTCTGAAAATGCCCAAGCATGGTTCTGAGTGTAGAGTATAACCTCTCCACTAGACCATTAGTCTCTGGGTGGTAAGGGGTGGTCTGCAGGTGCTTCACCCCACAGTGCTTCCACAGACAAGCCAGAAGGTCTGGCATGAAATTGGCACTTCTGTCAGCCAGTATTTCTTTTGGGACACCTACCCTACTGTCAATCTCTAAGAAAGGATTTGCCACCTTTTCTGCCTCAATGGAGGACAGAAACAAGGCCTGAGGGTATATGATGCATAATTCACTACCACTAGGATATACTTCTTTCCTGTGGAACATGGGGTACTCAGAGGCCCCACAATATCCATAGCTACCCTCTGAAATGGCTCTTCAATCACAGGCAAAGGCATCAAAGGAGTTTTCACCTTGTCTCCTGCCTTGCCTACCTTTTGGCACTGCTGTCACGTCCTGCAGTACCCTGTTACATCCCTGGAAGTAACAGGTCAATAAAAGTTCTGCATTATCATCTCTTTGTATGCTTTATGCCCATATGACCTGCAAAGGGAATGTCATGGGCTATGGCTAGAAGTGCCAGATGGTAGGCTCTGGGCACTACCAACTGTTGCATTCTCTTACACTTTAGCCCTCTCTCAGGGGTCCATTCTGTATATAGTAACCCTTTTTCCCAATATACAGATTCCTCCTTTCCTTGCGAATCAAAAGCCTCACTAACTACCTCCCTCAGGCCTTGTAATGTAGGGTCCAAGAGCTGAGCTTGTCTCAGCTCTCTTTGCAAACCTTCCAAGCTCCCCTTCCAAAGGAAGTCTGGTCTGGTCTGATGAAAAGCGCTTAATAAAACTGACTTTATTTTTTACTTGTGGGTGACCAGTGGAGTGATTTCCTAGCTTTTTTATCCAATATGAATACAACTATCAAAATGATCACCCTCTGTAAATTGTGGAAGAAATTTACTGACCTTTGTTACTTTTGGGGTTTGGTTACTTCCTTCCCCATTACCTCCATGACCCTGTTGAAGTCAGCATCTCCATTTCATGTTGCCTCTGCCTCTTACTTTCTTCATCTTCCAGACATCTCAGTCTCTCTGCTGATTCTAATGCCATATGTTTCTCCTTTTCTTCAGCCTCCAAATGCAGCAGTCTTTCTGCTGATTCTAGTTCCAACCGTTTAGCCTCCAGTTCAAGTCTCTTCAACTCCAGATGGATTTTTAAGTCCTCTGAGGCAAAATTGAACTGTACATTTTCTGAGAGTTGTACATCCCCAAGGCCAGTCTGGTTGTCCTCCTGGTTGCTGGTATGTGATACAGCTGTGCCTAAGGCCGCAATAATTTCCACTTTAGTCAGGTTGGCATGCCCCAGTCCTTTGCCTTGGCATATCTCAGCCAATTGGCTTTTTGTCAGCTTGCCATACTCCTCTGCTGACATCCTTGTCTGCTCTCCCTGATTTACTAAGCTAACAAAAAATAAGTAAAATTATTGTGATATGAAACTCTGAATGTTCACTGTGTAGCTGATTGACAGTACAAACACCTTCTTTAGTGACCACTGTTTACATGCTACAGGAGTTCAATATCCACACCACTGAATCATAATATGTGATGTGGTGATCCCACCACTGGCAGACAATAAATATGATGCCCCACCACTGGATCAGTAATAAAGGAGCCTCAATACTCACCACTGGAACCAGTGAGGGATGTACATTGAGAGGATGACAGGTACACACACAGTATTTCCAGATGCAGTTCTCGTCATCAAGTGCAATTTCCCTTAAGAACACACAGAGACCACAGTCAGTCCTGGGCTGGTTTCTCTCTCTTTCTCCAGATCCCCAATAAGACTCCTCACTGGCACAGCTATATTGTTGAGATCTCAGCTGAGTGGCCAAGCCAAGACCTCCAGCACCCTGTCTGTCCAACCAGTGCTTCGTGTCCCTGCCCAAGTAGCTGACATACTCACACTTTGAGATTTGATACACCCCCCACACACACACACACACACACACACACACACACACACACACACACACACACACACACACACACACACACACACACACACACACACACACACACACACACACTCCCCTGGCAAAGGCTGGCATAGGTTTACTAGATATGCCCCCTTTTGCCCAGACTGCAAGGTAGTTATCTTTGCCATCAGCCACTCCTTATCAGTAACTTTAAGGTCCTAAACAAAGGGTGCCCAATCTTACTGTGGAATGTTGCTATCAATACAAATGGTAGTTTGACTGAGAGCAAGGCTATTAGGAGTTGCTTACAGTGTCACCAAGTAAATATGCAAGTACTCTCAGAACTTAAATTCCTCTAGACAGATCAGCCACAATGAAACATTTAAATAGATTTAATAATAAATAATAAAAGAATAAGGAAAGGCTCAGTATATAATTACAGTGTCATCAGAGTTCAAAATCACAAGAAATATTTAAAACAACATTGCATGACAATGTCAAATAAATAAAAAAACTAAATTAAGCTATGCTGTATTCCTGACTATATCTAAGAGAATTATACTGTTCCCTAGACTTACTTACTCAGAACAAGGCAGAGGTGTGATGAATGGATTTTGTCAGGTCCAAGACAGAATACAGAATGCTCTCTCTCTCTCTCTAAGAGACTTCCCAAATTAATATCTCAAATATTACTACTGGGATAGCTTGCAGAATGACATCATTGCTTGTCATCTGACTTCTAGTTTCCTGGCTCAAAACAACCATTGATACCAGCTGGTAGCATTTAGCATATACCTGTAAAAATACATAAACTAGGCTTTTCCTCAGATCTTTGCATATCCTGGAAGTCACAAAACAATAAAACACTTCCAGGACAATACAGAAAACTTTTCAGCAGATACATTGTGTCTGTTCCTGCACTGAAACTGAAAAATAACATCTTCTTTATGGCCTAGCCATAAAGTAATTTAGTTTCAGCTATTTTTCTGAAGTTTTGCAAGTTAACCTTCTGTATTACAGTTTCCCCTGTTAAAATATATACATTCAAATAGTTACAATAGTGCATGTATATTTCTGTTGTATTCCAGTTGGGTACACTGTGGATACATTTCAAACAGCACTTTGTAAAATACTTCTTCAGCACATGTCTGTATAAACCATCTTATGTGACATGCTCCAGCTCTAATACATTTGTAACACAAACATCTTATATGAATCATGTTGATATTCACAAATGACATATAATTATTTACAAAATTCCAGACAGCTGTGCTGGCAGTATCTCTCTTTGTCACACTTCTGTATAAATCATTTTGATATGTACAAATGACATATAATTATTTACAAAACTCCAGATAGCTGGGCTGGCAGTATCTCCTTTCATGACTGCATGCATGGTAGTTTACAAAATAATATTTTTTTTTGTTGGTGTCTACTATTCTTGATAGAAAATTTACAGGTAGCCTTAATTATCTTATACTTATATCTATGAACAAGCAGTTCACTAGATATAATAATAGTTTTCCAGTACTATATTATTTACAAATATATGAGGGCATTATATGCAGTACTTATTTATTTTTCCTATTTTGGTAGCATGGCCAACTTGAAATGAATATCAATAAATATCAATGGACTAAATAATGGTTGTAGAAGGGGTAGTTTATACAATTTTTTTTAAAATATTTCATTTTCAAGTTATCTTTTTATGGGAAACACTTTTAGTAAAAGAATATTTGGACAGACATAATACTAAGCAGTATTCTGTATTGACTAGCTTTCATTATAAACAAAAGAGAAGAGGGGTGGTTATTTTATGGAAAAATTCTTTGCCTCTACCTAAAATCTTGAATACATTTAGTGATGAAAAAAATCATGTTTAGTTCAGTGACTTTAGAGATTCAAAGGAAACTATACACTTTTATTAATGTCTATGGGATACCTGGATTGGGAATACAAACAGTTAAACAACAGTTGGGGACATAACAAGAATATCAAAGAGAAACATTATTTTTGCAGTTGATTTTAATTGTATTTTATCTGACAAGCATACTAACACTAGCTGTTAAAGGAATAAACCTGCCTCGGTCAAGGTTTTAATGGATTTTACTGACCTATATAATATGAGAGATATATGAGTTTTTCAGTACCAGAGTTACTCTTCTTTATATATTTCTCAAACAGGCATGGGACACAATCATGAATGGATAGCGTATAATTTTCAAATGAGATCACTAGTAGAATAGATAGCATTGAAGTAGTCTCTTGTCCACTGAATTTCAGTAATTACATCCCATTTAAAAGGATTCTTGCATATATAACCAATATGAAAGACTTTACGGAGTTCTTAAATAATGAAATTCAAAATTTTATTGAAATTAATCATACAGGTAACATCTCAGGGATTTTTGTATGGGACTCTTTAAAAGCCTACTTTTTTGGCAAAAGTACAAGTTGGTATGCATACAAAAGAAACAATGGGACAAAAAATTTACAGATTTACAGCAGAAAATTGATAAGTTAAAATTATATAGTCAAAAAGTAAATAATAACTTAGAAGAAATAAATAGGTTAAACAGTAAATATTTAGAAATTTTACAACATAAAAATATGATAAAAGATTAAAATAATTAATTAAATCCTAAATCCATGCATAAACTGGACACTAGAACAAAAATGATTGTTAAATCTAACTACATCAAATAATTATACTCCTCTAGCAGTAAAAAGAATTTTACTGAAATAGAAGGTATTCTGGGTCTTTTCAGGTCTCATTTTTATAAGATTAATCAACACAAATCAACAATGGATACACAAGTCTAATTAAAACATGTATAAAAAAATACTGAAAACGGGCTGTCAGAAGATCAAATAAATATAATTGACAAGCCTATACGAATGTCTGAACTCAAAATTCAAATTAATAAATTAAAACCCAATAAGGCACCTGGAAATGATGGTGTGATACCTGAACTATACAAAATGATGACTAAGGATGCTTTGAGTATTTTACTAGAGGTATTTTCAATAGTTAGATGACTTACAAAGATACCATCATCCTGGAAATACACCCTAATATCCCAAATTGTAAAACCCGACAAGGACTCAACATGATATTCTTTGTATAGACCAATTTCATTATTAAATATAAATTATAAAATATTCATGGCAATCTATGCCTCTAGAATACAACAATGTTGATAAACAATGATCAGTCTGGGCTTATATTGAACAGGAACACCTATCATAATATCAAGAGAATACTATCACTAATTGATTATACTAATAATTCAAAAAAGAACTAACATTGGTTAGTCTTAATATCAATAGTGCATTTGATTCAGTTAATTGGGAGTACTTACTATTAGTATTGGAGGAATGTAATTTTTCAAACAATTTCTTACAATTAATCAAACTACTCTATGAAAACTCATTTGCAAACATTACAATAGGCTCATATACTTCCCAATCAATTGTGATTACTAAAGATACTAAACAGGGTTGTCCTTTGTCCTCATTGCGTTTTGCTCTGATTATTGAACCTTTTGCAAATTATATAAGATCAAATAAAAACATCAACAGCATACTAATAAATAATGATTTAATCCCCCAAATACAATTATTTGCAGATGGCATCCTATTAACTTTGACTGATTGCAATTCTTCTCTTATTGCAGTATTCCAAGCAATAGAAATATTCCAGAAGAAATGAGGAGAATAAGACTAAAATACTACCTGTTAATTCTAATATTAATAAAATGGATAATAAATTACACAAATACACTGTGAAAGATGGTAAAATCTCTTACTTAGGGATAATCTTCTCTGATAGTATTAAATATATAACAACCTTTAATTATAATAATAACTTATATTTCATAAAAAAACTCTTAATAAATGAAATATTTTTTCCCTACAGAAGAGAAGCTCTCCTTAATTAAAATGATTATCCTTCCTAAAATTTTATATATCATCCAATTTTTATCCTTCCTACTCCAAAATAATAGAGAAGATATAATTATTTGTTTCTGATAATGTTATGGTTTCCTAATAAGCCTAGACTGACTTTAAACCATCACATTAGAGATTGGACATTGGGTGGTATTGGTCTTCTAGATTTCGAATTACATCCCTTATCCTCAATTGTTAAGAAAATAATTTCTTTGTTAAATAACAATTATAATGCCAAATGGAAAGATATTCATGGAGGTATTTGGTGTAAATTCAATAATTTAACAAAATCATATAATACTAAAATAGCTTCCAATAAATTTAATTGGTTAGCAAAAGACTATTTTATAGAAAACAAAAACAAACCAGTTAACTTTTATTATATTACTATGATAATAACCTTCTTTAATAATATAATTCTTAGGAACCCTGAATATAAAGCATGGATTTTCTTTGTATTTCCAATTGTCTACACTCAAAATAGTATTAAAACGTCATAACTGCATTTAAAGACAGACACCTGTTATACTGGCATCAATTACGAGACAATGAGAAGTTACAAAATGCGGACCATATCATTAATAAGTTTAAGTTAAGCAAAGACATGTGGTTATAAATTCAAAATTGTAGACAATTGGTTGAACATAAGATTAATCTAATGCAACCAATAATTAGAAATTCTTTCCCAACATTCATTGATTTGCTCATTATTCTAATGCACCAGAATATAATTGGAATGAGACTTCTATCTAAAATATATAAGGTATTTAAGAAATCAACAGTATGTCACAGAGAAAGCTATTGGGATTATTTTAGACTTGTTAATAATAACTACTCAAGTGAAGATGCTAAAAAATCTAATACTCCAATCTTCAAAACAAATGACTTCATCACTAAGGTGGAGGATATTCTCTTGGAAGTTCTTATATAGAACCTTTATCACATGACAGTTGAATTGATGCTTAATAAAGACATAGGCTGCTGGAGATGTAAACTAAATGTTAAAGCTGACTGGCAGTATATGTTTTCTGATTGCATAAAACTTAAAACTTATTGGGATAATATGAATTCTCTCTTACAGTCTGTTTTTAATGATAAATTTATGCTGATCAAATCTCTTATTTTATTTAATACACCTATCCCCACTTGTGTCATGAAAATAAAATACCCTCATTTATGGAGTATCTTAACATTAGCAAGAAAAGTCATTACCAAGAACTGGAAGAACCAGACTACTCCTACCATGAAGGGATTTGTACACATGGCAACTGACATTTGCCACCTAGAACTTATCATGATCAAAACAAGAACATCTAGAATCACCTCTTCATATAATATATGGTTGAAATTCAAAGAACTGCTGGATAAGCGAACTTTAATAATTAGCTAACAACTACTCATCACATTTTTTCTGTCTAAAAAGCTTTGTTTTAAAGTAGACACCATTGTAAATAGTTATTTTAGTTGTTGTTTATTATTGTTCTGTTGGATATGTATATTTGTTTTATAATATCTCTATTATCATATATTAATATTTTGTTGTTAAAATATTCAATAAAAACAACTGAGAAAAAAAGAAAGTGTTTTGGGTATTGTCCCATTATTAATTTTGTGAATGCTTTCTTGTAGAAAACTTTAGGCTGGCATTTATTCAGTTGACTGCCTTCTAAATTACTGTCTGCACTTTCCCCATCCTTCCAACTTTGAGGGCTCAAGTGACCACTACACAGCTTTTCATCATCATACTGCATAATATCACATGTGACTATATTTTATTTATGTGTTGGTCAAACTGAGTCCAGAAACAGAGCAGTGTTTAGTGCTGTTGCATATCGTTTTGCTGCGCTAAGGCCAATAGCTCTCATGAGTCCAAAAAATGTTATGGTGACACCTGATCTTTAATAACAAAAGTGATCCCTGCTAAGATATATGGAAAGACAATATTTTTAAAAGAGTGCAGGACACTAGCTAAAAATGGATAAAACTACTGTTTTGCTGAATGTTGTTATGGCAGAAGGCAAAAGGGGCACTAAGTGGTCAACAAGAGCAGTTTTTAGCTGTTGACTACCACAAGAGAAGCATATCCATGACACAAGATGTGTATAGTGGAAATATGAGTTACTTTTGCAATGACTGCTCAGAAATTTTATAGAAATGTTTATTTCTTAAATTCTCCTTGCAGTCAAACCTGTAGAATGTCACTAAAACTTGTTTGGGACTGGGGAAAGTGTGGTCATTATTAATCAAAATTTCCTCACAATTAAACCTCAGAGGTATGCACAGAAGGTCACTGTGGGTTTTGTGGGGCTGTGACAGTGTGGTCATTATTTCTTCAACTTTTCACTCAATCACACCCCACAGGATTGTACACAGAATCACTATAGCTTGTGTATGGACAATGTACTGTTTAGGAATAACAGGCTGGAATACATGATTATGATAATTTTTTTCTCTTTTCTCACGATCACATATCAGAAGTGTATACAGGTGGATAACTTTGGAAGATAGGGGTAAGTTGGCATATTGTGAATATACATCTGTGATCAATAAGTCAAAATATGTTACTATATTTTGCTTTCCAGATGGATACTCAGATGGTAACTGTCTTTTAGGGGTGGGGTGAAAAGACAATCTGTGATGGCTTAGTGGTTAACTACTGTGACTATAGTGTACAGGGTCCTGGGTTCAAGACCTGCAAAGGCTGTTTATTTTGCCTACTCAGAGATGATCTCTGCCTGACATACAAGGCCATGTCCATCCCAGAATTGATGGACATGCTCCACCTAAAAAAATACATATCCCCCTCAAGCCACATGCTCTAGGGATCTAAACCTCACCACAACAATAAGTAGGACGTACAGGAGGGATAGATTCCTGTCCTAGAGACCTCCCATGCTTTGGAACAAGATTCCAATCTACAGTAGGCAGCGCTCCTTGCTAACACTCTTCAAGAGGTACCTTGACGAGTGGATGGGAAACAGAAAGTTTACCCCAGAGATCACTTCAGTGGCTCTGCTGGACAAAGGCACAGGGAACTAATCTAATGGGGCAGGGAAAGCCAGCACATTCTGGCTAGGCTTATAAATGCCTTTGGGCAGATAGCCTAGTACCTACCTATGAACCTATAATGTGTAACAGTGAAACACATGATTTGAGGCCCATTTATTCATTTACTTTTATCCAATTTAACATCAGAGAGTTACACAGATGGTGACTATCTTTTTTATCTTTTGACAGGGAGAAAAAAAGCTCTAAAATGTACCTCAAAGCATTAGAAACCTATGGCTTCTGAGGCCCAAGCAGCCTCCAGACTATCAGCTTAATTCTATTATTTTCTCCAGATTTATTACACTGCAATCTTGGCTATTTAAGGAGTGGTGAGAGGGTGCAGGATGAAAATGAAGAATAAGCATTATTTTTTTTTATTTAGTGTCAAAGGAGAAAACTTCAAAGACCAATGCCCATAAGGTTCAGGTATGGCACCTTTATTATTTGCAGCAAGGAGACAAAAACATGCAAATACAGGATTTTGCCTAATTACTAACAGGCAGTATGCTTCTCTTATACTGTTCTATAAAATGTTACTTTCTATGGTTGATGTAGTTAGACACAGCTTTCTGTATTGTTCTACAGCAAATGTTACTCAGATTTCCTGCTGACATGTTCAGATTTGAAACTCACTATATGTTACATAGAAAATGTTACTTGGATTTCCTGCTGACATGACTGGATTTATGAAAAACATTTGAGAAAAACAACCTGACCTTGGGGCTGTATTTTCTTTAGCCCACTATAAGCTTCTATTGTGCAGCTCAAATATATATGTAACATTTCAAGGTACTTTTCTAGCTTAGGTACAAGTTAATGCTGATTGCAGTTCATATTTTCAAACAGCCTTTGTCTTCATTATCAATAGCTTCTGCAGCTGTGTATTTTCTCATAGCATAAGCAGAAAATCAATAACTCTTTGTTTAAATCTCATGACATTAATAGAAGTGATACATCTATTATTATTTCCCTGACACTAGCAGAAATTGAATGCTTCCCTGTAAATTTCCAAAGCATAAGCAAAGATCATAACTGCGCATATTTCATGACATTACAAGATTGGAATGCTTCTGCAGTTCGTACAGATTTATGCAGTGTGAAATAGAATAAATGTGTTAACCCTTTTTAAACCTTGAATGCACTAAGCATATTACTAATACATATTTTTCTAATATTTAGCTATGATTTTTGTTCAGGCCATCATTGTCTTGAAAAAAAAAAACTAAAAATGCAACTCAGAGTATCTAACACCTAATGGCTTCTGGGGGGGTAGGGGTGAGACCTCTGGCTCTAATTTTTTCCTCTTTGTTTGTTATGATTTAATTGTTGATAGTTATAATATACTGCAACAATGGAGGGAAATCTGAAGTGTACAACAAAGTATGACAAAACAAAACAAAAATAATCTAAATGGTATTGGAAGGCCAGGGTGGGGAGAAATAGGTGGCATACTGGAGGGGGGTGGTAGTGGCAGTGGTCAGCAGGAAGCCCATGAAATTCTTTTCAGTACTGCCATAGACTGTCCCATTTAAGTACATCACACAGCTTATCAACAAGGTTTGTTACTCTCCATAATAGTAGGCATCCTTCATTCCCTAAGGATCATGGGTTTTCTCCTCTATTGGACTGATTTGAGCTGTGTCTTCTATGGCTGTGCAATCCAATGTGGGAGTGGTGTCCCTTCCAAATTCTGAGCAGCAGCAGGCAGATGTCAGTCTGGTATCATGGGCATGAATCTTCGTGCTGGCTGTCATATCCTCTGCTGTCCTTGCCAAGGTGGTTTCATACATAATGAGAGTTTCCCTCACTTCCCATTTCCAGGAAATTTTGCCCGAGGTGACAGAATACCAGGTTTTCACTCTGATGGAGAGAGCACTGAGGTCACTCTTGCATATGTCCTTTAGCGCAATTTGGGTTACCCTTTTAGCCACTTACAAGACTCCAGCTCTTCAAAAAGGACATGTTCTGGTATTTGGCCATCCATCATGCATGAGACATGACCCAATCAGTACATACCTTTCTGTTTCATTAGGGTGAATATGGAGGAGGTGCCCATCCTCATAAGCACTGTTTTGTTGGGGATCTTGTCCTGCTATGAGATACCAAGTATACACCTAAATCAGTGCATATGGAATACATTGAGCTGCTGTTTCTGTTTTGAGAACAGAGTCCATGTTTTACTGTCATACAGTAATGTGTTCAAAACACAGGTTGTGTAAACCTGCACCTTGGTGTGCACAGTGCACTTATTATTCACCCATATGATCTCTGTCGGCCTGAAAAACATTGTGGCTATGTTCCAATGGTCTTGCTGATCTCGCTATCAAGAGACAAGTTGTCAGAGATTGTAGACCCTATGTACACGAACTCACAGACAACCTCCAGCTCATTGTTGCTAACCCTGATTGATGGCTCATTGGGCACATTTTGGCCCATCACCTGAGTCTTCTTTAAATTGAATGTTAGGCCAAATTCCATACATGCATCCATCCATGCGAGTTAAGAGTCACGGAATCTCTTGCTGAGTGTGAGCCACCATACCTACATCATCAACGAACAGGAACTCCCTTAGACACTTCCTAAGCACCCTGGTCTTTAATCTAAGCCTTGAGAGTTTAAAGAGATTGCCATCCATTCTGAATCAGAGAAAGATATCCTATGTAGCAATTCTAAAAGAAATTTTCAACAGAACTGAAAAGAAGATACCAAACAATGGAACCAGTACACACCCCTTCTTTACTCCACTGAAAATCTCAAAAGACTAGGATCTGGATCCATCATACATGATGTTTCTCTTCATGCCTTCGTGGAAGATTCTGATAAAGTTAAGCAGTATTGGAGGATAGATGATCTTTGCCAGAATCACAAACAGACCTTTCCTACTGACAAAGTTGAATGCCTTGGTCAAATCAATGAAGGCAATATAAGAGGTTTGTTTGTCTCTCTGCACTTTTCTTGTAGTTGCCTAACAGAGAAAAAAATGTCTATAGTAGACTGTTCAGCTCTGAACCCACACTAAGACTCAGGGTAAACTCTCTCTGCAAGAACTTGGAGCCTCTTTAGGAAAACACGTGCAAACAGCTTTACTACTGTACAGAGAAGGAAGATACAATGATAGTTGTTGCAATCACTTTTGCCACTCTTACTCTTATAGATAGTAACTATGTTAACATCCCTCATATCTTGTAGTGCACTACCTTCTCTCCATCATTGGCAAAGTATTGCTTGCAGCCCTGAGATTAGGGCACCATTGAGACATTTAAGGATTTCTGAAGGAATACCATCTTTCTCGGGGACTTTTCCAGAAGAGAGTGCTTTTAGTGTATCATTGAGTTCCTCAAAGGTGGGCTCAACATCAAGTTCAGTCATAGTTGGTAGAGGCTCTATGCCATTCAGGGCTGCCTCTGTAACTATGGTCTCACTGGCATACAGCTGCAAGTAGTGTTCTATTCAGTGTTCCAACTGCTTGGTTCTGTACTTCAGGACTTCACCTGTGACCGACTTAAGTGGGGTGATCTTCCTTTGTGATGGACTGAAGGCTTGGTTGATCCCATTGAACATTCCTCACATGTTACCAATGTCTATGGCCTGCTACATCTTAAAGCAAAGTTGCAATGAATAATCATTTGCACACCACCAAGCTACCTTCTGCACTTGACTCTGAGCATACCAGAAAGACTGCAAGTTCTCCTCATTGGGTGAGGACCTGTATGCAGTCAGTTCCTGTCTGTTCATCTCAATCAGGGGTGTCAGCACTTCATTGTGGTCATGACTTTTTTCTTCCCAAAGATAGATATAGCAGTGTTATAGGTAGCATCCCAAAAGTTTTTCACATCTCTTGCTAGTGTCAGTACCTTCTGGGAAGGGCAAGGCCTCTTCAAGTGCTTGAACAAACTTGTGTACTTTTGAAGGGTCACAAGTCTTGCCTATGTCCATGCGTGGCCTCCCTTCCTTTTTAGAGCAAAAGATCCTTCCCATCTGAATGTTCACCTTACTACATGTGGGGCTTAGGGAGCCCCAAGAGGCAGATCATTAACTATACACCTGGAAAAACAAAAAAAAGCAAAAAAATAAGCCAGCCTTTAGGCTGGGCACATGGAATGAAAGGACAATGACTCCAGGCCTTATGGAAGATCTACAGAACATCAGTGTTGCTCATAACACAGCAGTAAGTAACAACAAGCTGAACAGATTGCAGATCAGATGGACATTGTAGATCTCCCGGAAACAAGTCTGTCTTCCATTAGATGTCTCAAGGAGAAGAACTTTACTTTTCTCTTGCATGGGAATCTTCTAGAAGAGACCAGGAAACTTGGTGTTAGTTTCACAATCAGAAACAACCTTGTTGGTTCAGTCATACCACCAAATATAGGAAATGAGAGACTGATAAAAATTCAGCTACAAACACCAGTGACCAGGTCAACATCTTCAGTGTCTCCATTACTACTTTAACTTTTACCAAGGAAGTCAAGGACAAGTTCTATGATGATCTGAGTGCTGCTGTAAGTGAGGTCCTTTCCAATGAGCCATTATTCATTCTTGGTGATTTTAATGGCAGTGATGGCAATGACCATCACAGCTGGCCATCCTACTCCCCTAAAACATTTTATAACACTATAGCACCTGGTTAAGAAAAAAACATGCATCATGCTTAGTTTCATCAGATTTCTGGTATACAACAATCATTTTGATTACATCTTTATTTACTATTACATATCATATACCTGGTTGCATAATACTGTTAGGCATGCCATTGCAGATACACCTCAAGTCATTTAACTTTAAGTTTAGCTACTAGCTTTGTCCCTGACGAGTGACACACTGCAGTGATGATACCCCTTCATAAGGGTGGTCTTACAACTAACCTAAGTGTTTGAAGTCCCATCAACCTTACAAGCCTCATTGACAAAACCATGGGATGTAGTATAACTAACCTCAGACTGTGATATGCACTTTTGTTTGACTTAACCCCCAACAGTTTAATTTTGTGAAGGTAACTTATAACCAACAAAAATCACACTAGGTGAGTAGTAAAACACAAGTTCCAAATAGAACAGTCACAGCTAGAACTTCCAATGAGTGATCTCCCAAACCTCCTGTGACAGAGGCACATGAGATATATGCAAATGACCCTTATGAACATCATGTGTTTCAGCTATATGACGATTCTGACTGCCCATGACTTTTACATTTGAAGTTGTTTTAATGGACAATTTCAGGCCAATAAAGCCAAACCTGACTAGCTATGGATGTGCATATTTCGGCATTGTTATGACCTCTTCAGCATAGCACAAGCAAAGTGTTGGACTAAGCATAAGAAACACAGAGTTGTTATACCCAACTGATGTCCATTATCATTAGGGCGACTGCAAAATATCCCAACTAACAAATTAAAACAAAGAGTGAGAAGGTCACATTGAAAAACCAATCAGTAAAAACTAAATGAAAACTCCAGCCAAGCTAGAACTCCCAATGAGTGACCTCCCAAACCTCCTGTGACAGAGGCGCATGGGATATATGCAAATGACCCTTATGAACATCAGGTGTTTCAGCTCTATGGTGATTCTGATTGCCCATGACTTTTACGTTTGAAGTCATTTTAATGGACAATTTCAGGCCAATAAAGCCAAGCCTTTCTAGCTATGGATACGCATATTTCAGTCTTGTTATGACCTCATCAGCATAGAACAAGCAGAGTGCTTGACTAATTATAAGAAACACAGGGTTGTTATACCCAGCTGATGTCCATTATCATTAGGGTAACTGAAAAATATCCTAACTAACAAATTAAAACAAAGAGTGAGAAGGTCACACTGAAAAACCAATCAGTAAAAACTAAATCAAAACTCCAGCCAAGCTAGAACTTCCAATGAGTGACCTCCCAAACCTCTGTGACAGAGGCACATGGGATATATGCAAATGACCGTTATGAACATCAGGTGTTTCAGCTATATGGCGATTCTGATTGCCCATGATTTTTACATTTTAAGTTGTTTTAATGGACAATTTCAGGCCAATAATGCCAAACCCCACTAGCTATGGATATGCATATTTCAGTCTTGTTATGACCTCATCAGCATAGAACAAGCAGAGTGCTTGACTAATTATAAGAAGGCCAAAATGATACCCAGCTGATGTCCAGAACATTTGAGGGATATTAAGAACAAAAAAACAACTAACGCACTTTGTTGCCATAATGATGTGTCTGAGGGTTTAAAAAATATATATTTTTTATTGTAGATAGAGTGGTCTATAATGGGGGGGGGTGATTTTAAAATGTTACTGGAATTCAGGGAGACTATGTGGCAGATGAGACTTAATGCCACAGTATCCCCCGGTATAAATGACAGTTGCTATATTAGCAGCTTACTGAAATTAAGGTGGATGCAAGTTTGATATACTACATAGGTGATGTATTTTAACAAGTTTTTTATTGGTTTTACATTATTTAAGCATTTTTAAACATATTTAATATATGCGGCCTAATGCTATACCTTTAAGAGGGGGATTGATACTTGTTTAATTAACTATGTCATTTAATTAAACAATGCTATATCAGGGAACTAATGGAAATGTGAATTTGATTCTGATGATGTCTAAATGTAAGTAGGCAAAAGCGCTAAGTCTTTTGTTTTTTTATTTAATAAAGTGTACTTCCTTCGATGTATGGGTATTATGGTGACTTCTCTGTTTGGAACTTGTGGTTTTGTGAAGGGTAGATAATGTCTAGCTCACTTTTTAAACTTATTCAAAAGAGTTACAGAGTCAGTAGAGATGGTGGTCATGCAGTGTACATGGTGTATCTGACCTGGCAAAGGTCTTCAACACCATTCCCAATGCTGGCATCATATAAAAATCAAATTTATTAAAAATCAACCCATATGTCGCATGATGGATAGCAAATGGGCTGAAAGACAGAGTCCACACAGTGCGAGATCCAGATGTCTCATTAGTAAGTATGAAAGTGACCGGTGATGTCCCTTAGTACTCAATGCTGGGACCTCTCCTTTTTGGTATTTACTTCACAGATCTCCAAGTAGAGAGCAAAGACCTCTGGCTTAACAAAGTTAGCCGTTGGCTGCAAACTGGAGGTTGTTGTTAAGTCACCCTATAATACTCAAACTCTCCTGAATGAACTCTTCCTAGTAAACCCTTTGTGTACTAAAAAATGGGCTCAACCTAAATGCTAAAAAGTGTAGTGTCAGTTATGGTAGGCATCCCCACCTCTCATCATACTGAAAGCTAACAGATACCACTGCAAAATGAAAATTTTGTCAGGAACCTAGAAACGTGGTCTGATAGCTCCCTTTCTTTTGTCCATCATGTGACACCAATTGTAAGGAAATCCTTTTATTTAGTCCACGTAATTGTCAAAGGAATATCAGCATGGTCTAAAGAGGTAATCACTCCTTTATAGTAAGCATTAATCAGGCCAATTATCAAGTACAACACCCCCCTTTGGGATGTATCTCACTAAAAATATCAAATAATTAGAAAGACCTCAAAGGCTCCTAACCAATAAACTCACAGGCCTAAAGTCCCTGAACTACAAGAGTGGCTGGAAACTCTCTCCCTTTATTCAGCATCTTAAGACTTTTGAGGGGAGATCTGTCTTGCTTATTGCACCATTAGAGACTCAGTTGTCCTGAACCTCCTGCTTCTCATCTATTCTATTTGGCTATTCTTATAACGGCACATTTTAATGCTCCAGATGGATTTTTTTAATTCTGTCATAAGACTGTTTAAAAGGATTTGCAATATAATGAAAACATTAATGTAGTTCTTGAAAACATTAAAAATGTAAGTTAAATATTGCTATAATTACAACCATTGAGGTTATGCAGTCCTAGCAGATAATGTTTGCAATCATGTTGGTAGACCGGCAAAGCAGTAGTGACAGAAAGCTTGTCAGTGGTATGGTGGGCCACTGAAAAGTTGACAAACAGGCAAAGTTTGGTCAGGAGTTTAAGCAGATATCAGTTTGCTTGCAGCCATAAAAAATAATTTCCATCCTTGTTAACTTTACTAAAGTTTAACTAGTTAATTAGTTATTTAGTTAGACCATTAGCTATCTAATGGTAAAATCTCAAATTAAAATGATGAATTTTCACTTGAGATAAAAAATCTTCAATAAATTATAAAAACATTGAAAATAAATTTTAAGCAACTAAAATGTACATTTCCATCATACATCAGATCCTACAACAATTTTAAACAGAAATATAGTTTTAACAATTTGAAAGTAAATCTCAACAATTCTGAATAAGTACTACAAATCTGGAGACTATAAGCAGGAAAGGAAACAGAGGTAAAGGAATCATGCCTTCAGGAGGAGGGAGGGGATAAAGAAGGAGCAAATGAACAAAAAATAATGAATGCGATAGAAGGAAGAACAAAGGCAGAGAAGAGAATGTATGAAAACAAAAAAAATGATGGAGATGATATAGGGAAGCAGGAAATATAAAAGGAGTGGGCGTTAAGGATTATTGAAATGTTTGTACACAAAAAGTAAACAGAAACTTAAGGAAAGCTAGGATGAGAGTTCCCGCCATGTAACTCAAGAGCAGTTTCATATCAAAGGTTTATTTAATGCAGCTTTAAAAGCTGTTCTAGAGATTTACTACCAGTACAGAAAATGCAGATTCACCATATCTTTTTCTGGCAGATAATACTTTTTGACAATGATCTCATAGAAAATAAAGAATTACATCACTAGGATTTTGCTTAGAACAGGACAATTCAGAAACTGGTGAAGTTTGTAGCTAACATTAAGCCATGCCATACTAGGGAAGATTAGAATTTTACCTGTCAGACTAAGTGTAAGGACTTGAAACCTGCATCAAAACAGAACAATTTACTGTAGGCATGTTCCAGTCTATGGGAAGAATAATATATTCATTTGTTAAATTGTGGGAGGAATCTTAGGGGACAGATAACAAAAACATCATTGCCATGGATAACCACACAGTGTGTTATGAATAATATATCATGGCATAGTAAAACATTCCTAACCTTTGTTTAGTTTTTGACACTGGAGAGATGATCTACAGTTCAAACTTTATCTATAATGAAACCTACGATCTTAATAGAGTCTATGAGGCCAAATTCAGCCCCATGAAAAGATGTTATCCTGAAAGTTGTAGAGATAGTAAAAGAATATCTGAACTGAAGTATGTAATTTATAATATGAACATGTAATAAGACACTTTAAGAGTTTAGCCAGTCTTGGACATTATTAAAGGTGCTTTGTAAAGAATGTCTCGCATTTTGCTTGCAGCTGGAAGAGAAATCAAGGAAGACTCATAAGCATTCTGTATTAATGTGATTTCATTATAGTGTTCATTCACAATGCCTGATATTTTCACACTTCTATTTATTTTTAATAACAGGCTAAGTTAGCTGGATAAAGGGCCCTTTTTAGTCACAACCTGGGCACTGTGACAAGTATAAACATACAAACATGCATATGTGCATATGTATAGATATAGGAGCCCACTACAGCTCCTACAAACACAAAACATTGAGTAAATAGTAACCAAACAAACTGTTCTAAACACAAGTCCTTGAACAGAAAACAAAAATACAAATTAAAACACAAATAAATACATTTTTTTCAGTTGGACAAGTCCCTCAGAGCCCTCTATCTATCTATATATGTATATGTATATGTATGTATATATATATATATATATATATATATATATATATATATATATACATATATATATATATATATATATATATATATATATATATATATATATATATATATATATATATATATATATATATATATATATATATATATATGCATATATGGGTCTACTTCAAAAGAACAAAAGACTGCATTACCGAAGATGAAATGAACAACACATCGCCAAAACTTCACTTTCACGAATGACCAGAATGCTGAAACTTTTCACAGGGTAAGGATCCAACTGGCCACCATCTAACAATGAAACACACTGAACTAACTCAAACCCACCCAGGTACTGCCCTAACTAAATATACCAAAGCCAGGATCGCACTATAGTGGGGAAAAGGGTAATTTCCCTTTGTTGGCCACCTGGATACTTACCCTGTAAAAAGTTTTGGCATTCCAGTCATTCGTGAAAGTGAAGTTTCAGTGATGATGTCTCATTAATTTCATCTTCAGCAATGTGATCTTTTGTTCTTTAAATGTAGACCCATACATATATCTATATATACATATCTATCTATCTATCTATAGATATACCAAGTCTGATATCACTCTATAATGAGGAAAGGGTAAATTACCTGTTCCCACTGTACTGTAATCTCATAGGTTCATAGGTTCATAGGTAGGTACTAAGCTATCTGCCCGAGGGCATTTATAACCCTAACCAGAGTGTGTCAGCTTTTGCCGCCCCATTGATTAATTAACTGAGCCTTTGTCAAGAAGGGCCAATGAAGTGATCCCAGGGGTGTATTTTCTGTTATTCATCCACTCGTCAAGGTTTCTCTTGAAGAGTGTTAGTGAGGGGCTCTGCCTAATGCAGTTAGGAAATTTTTTCCAAAGCATGGGGAGTCTCTGTGACAGGAATCTATCCCTCCAACATGTTCTATTTATTGTTGTGGCAAGGTTTAGCTCACTAGAGCGAGTGGCTCACAGTGACTTGGATTTGTTTAGGTGGAGCATGTCCATCAGTTCTGAGCTGGACATGGCTTTGTAAGTCAGGCAGAGATCACCTCTGAGTAAGCTATATGCGACTGAGTACAGCTGGAGTTTTTCCAGTCGGGCTGCATAGGACATATGTTTGAGGCCAGTAATCCTCTTGGTGAGGTACTTTTGTGGTCTTTCCAGCAGTTGGAAGGGTCTTGTGAGGTACATCCCAAATGGGGCATTGTACTCTATGATGGGTCTGATGAGTGATGAGTAGAGGGGCACTATAACCTCTTTATTTCTAGATGTGAATCCTTTAGTAATTAGATGGGCTACATAGAAGGATTTTCTAACTACTTTGGCAATTTGATTGTCAAAGGAGAGATTACTATCTACCTGAGTCCCCAGATCTCTTATTACCTCTTCTGCATTAAGGGGGCTGCCACCTATGTGGTAATTCATGGGTGTTTTGTTTTTCCCAAATGGGATGACTATGCATTTTTTGGCATTTAGCTTAAGACCATGACTTTGACACCAGGTGTCCGTCTCAGTAAGGCCCTTTTGGAGAATGTCCATGTCAGCCGGAGAGTCAGTTATGGCTCCCAGTTTGCAGTCATCAGAGAACTTGGTTAGCCATAGTCCTCCTGTGGTTGCCTGTCCTTCTGATAAGTATATGCCGAACAGTAGGGGTCCCAGGACAGAGCCTTGTGGGACACCACTTGTGACTGGTTTAGAGTCGGAACTGGAGCCCGGTATTCTTACCGTGTGAGTTCTGTCTGTAAGCCAGTTGGCAACCCATCTCATGATGTAGGGGTTTATGTTCAGGCTGGTGAGTTTTTCTATAATTCCCGAGTGGGGAATGGTGTCAAAAGCCTTGGTGAGGTCAAGGTAGGCTGTGTGAACTACCTTCCACTTATCTATGGCCTTGGTGACTGTCTCGAAGAAGTCAGCCAGGTTTAGTAGGCATGATCTGCTGCTAGCAAAGCCGTACTGGCTCGGGTCAAATGTTTGGAGGTTCCCAATGTCTTTGTTAATGAGTTCCATGATGATGTGCTCCATAGCCTTGCAGACCAGGCTAGTCAGGCTTATTGGGTGATAGTTACCAGGGTCAGTTGTGGCCCCTCCTTTGTGGAGCAGAATAACCATTGCTGTGCACCATTCTATGGGCACGTAGCCTGTGGAGAGGCTGAGGTTGAACAGTGTGTTTAAGTGGGGGGTTAGTTCATTCTGTAGTTCGTGCAAGACGCAGCATGGGACACCATCTGGCCCCATTGATGCTGTGCTTTTGGCTTTTGAAAGGGCTGTTTTCACCTGTGCATCTGTGATTTCCGGGACACTACACTTTTCCAGTATTGTTGTGGGCCTTTTTGGGGGTGAGAGGGGGGTGAAGTTTGCACTGAATCTATCTGCCAGGATGTTGGCAATATCAGTGGGTTCAGTATATTTTGTGCTATTTTGCATGCTCAGAGCATATCTGTGAGTTGCCACTTAGATTCTTGACATAGCTAAAGAAGGCTTTGTGGTTATCTTTCAAATCCTTGGCTATTTTTCTTTCAAAGTTAGCCTTGGAGCATTTTATGAGGGACCTTAGTTTCTTACTGATACTGATCAGGGATGTCTTTCCTTCTTGAGATTTGCTTTTTTTCTGAACTAGTTTCCAGCTTCTATTGTATAGCCTGTTTATGGCAGGGGTCCACCAGACTGGTTTCCTTCTCTTAGGGAAGTGAGTCTTGGTTTTGCTAGGGAATGGCACAATCCATGCATCCTTGTAGGTGCTCATAGAGTGCATTTGTAAAAGTTCCTGCATCTTGAACACTGTTATCCTTTAGGGGCTGTGAAACTTACCACCTCTGTCTTAAGTAAGGTGAAGTTTGCTATAGAAAAGTTTTTCACTGTGGTTTCCTTGGTTGGAGGTGGTGGTGTGGTGTGGACATCCAGAGTGATTAGTTTATGGTCTGATCTAACCAGTGATGGGTTGACCTCTGGTGTGGCACACCTGTCGCCCATGTTGGTGATGACCAGGTCCAATTTGTTTTCACCTCTGGTAGGGGAGTTTACCAGCTGATCCAGGGCATTTGAGTTGATAAATTCCAGGAAGCACTGGACTTGGGAGTTTGCACTTGAGTAGTTTTCCCAGTTAACGGTAGGGTAATTGAAATCGCCCAATATCAGGGTGTTTGGTAGGACCTTCATGTTTTCCAGTGTCTCCAGAAAGGCGGAGTGGTGGTCCTGGGTCATGGATGGTGATCTGTAGCAGGCCACAATTTGCATTGCAGATTTGCCTGATGTTAGTTGCACATGGATGATCTCAGAGGTATCATGCTGTGCCACTAACCTGGAGGTATAGGTATCCTTGATGAATATGGATACACCCCCTCCTTTTGTGTTTCGGTCCATGTTCTGTGGCTGAAATATGTGGTATGAGTTGTAGCCCAGTAGTGCTGGGGTGCTCTGTGGAGCCTTGAACCAGGTTTCAGTTACTGCACAGATGTCAACATTCTCCATACTGAGGAGTGCTTAGAGCGCGTGTATTTTGAGATTTAAACTCCTGGCATTGAGTAGCATAACCCTCATTTTTTTATTTGTGCTGTTTATGGAGGTGGGTTTGACTTTTGAGCCTTGCCTAAAAAAGGCACTATAGGGGCAGTATTCGAAAGCCTAGGGGTGACAGGTGCAAGTCATCTCTTGTGAAGCAATGAGGCTTGTCGAGCATGTTGTCCCAGGCTGAGAGACACTGGATCCCCTTTGAATGACACCAGAAGCTTAGCCAATTGTTGAAATTGATCATTTTTTCTTTATACTGCGGTATCATTCTTGGTGAGGGCAGGATGCTACTCAAGGTCAGGGTCATACCCACCTGGGCTACATGATCAGAGAGCTCTTCCATGTCTCTTTTCATGTAGTCCAGGGAGGTACATCTCAGGTCATTCACACCAACATGAACAATGATAGAGTCATATTTGTACTTGTTCTGGAGTGACCTGAGTGCTTGTGTTATGTTGTGGATTCTGTCTCCCGACAGACAGGTAACAGTAACCTTCTCCTTGTCCAGCCTAGTGAGTGGGACATCAGTGTGCCTGACTATAGAGTCACCTATTACTAGTGTGTTAGGTATGTTATTTCACCTTAAGGGCTGTGATTGTGCGGCACACTGATTTTGTGTTTTATGTGTTGTCTGGTTTGTGACGGGAGGTGCAGGTTTTTTGGGTGTCTGCTTTGGAGGTCTGTGATGCTTTTGCAGGTTTTTATTTAGGGCCTCCGAGTATGATTTCATGTATTTATGTTTATTTTTTGCCAGTGCTGGTTTAGTATATCTATGTGAGGCTGGAGGTGTGGTGCAAGTGTTAACTTTTTCCTCATGACTGCCTGTTCCAGTCTTGGGTGGAGAGAGCTTAGCCTCCAATTTAGCTATATAATTGCATCTCTTGCATATGTTAATGTTTTGTGGTAGGAGGAGAGGGTTGTCTGTGTACATGAGGCAGTTGTAACATTGCCTCAGGATACCCAGGTTCACCAACTGGACTGGAGAGTATACCTGAAATTGCCTTTTGGTCATACCTGAATAGGAGGGTGAGCTGCTTAGTTGCTTGGTTGGTGAGGGGTGAATAATGAGCCTTGCCCTGCTGGGCAATCAAGTGTCGGGGTATATTAGTGCTTGCTATTAGGTCTGAGCAAGTGCTGGACTGTAGGATGCTTTTTAAATGCTTAGGTTGAGAGTTAGACTACTTTCAAGGGAAAAACTAAAGAAGAAACTTGGTGGAGCTGGGATAAATGTAGCCCTAACTAACCGGCGCTGCCTGGATGTGCAAAACTGTGCAAATGCAGTTTTTACAGCAGGGAAATGAAAGTGATAGAAATTATCCCAAAATGGCCTATAAACTACTAACTTCTGGGCTGGAACCACTCCTCCAGGGACAGATGGCTGCTCAAAACTCCCTCTCTCACAGGTGAACAGAGAAACCTCCCTCTATCAAGTAAGGTATGGGAAACTCAGAAAATTGTAACACAGCCCTGAATTCAGCACTAGCCTGAAAACTGGACTATACTAGGTTAGAAAGGTGGGAAACAAGGACCATTTTTTTTAAAGATAAGGCAAAAACAGTAAAAAAAATACACTTAAAACAGCTTTAAATGACTATGAACAGTAAAAAATACACTTAAAACAGCTTTAGATAAACTACAAGCAATCAGAAAAGACTTTTAAACAAATTACCCAATTAACCAGTAAAAAAATCTCAAAACTGAGCCCTGTTCCTGTAATCTTCAATCAGAGAAGTTCTAACTGCACACTCCTGCCACTGGGGTGCAGGGGAACCTTCTCCAAAAAAGAAGGCCCGGATTAGTGCTCAAGTTATATAAACAAAGCTAGATTCAGCAGGCCTGGATCTAGTCTATGCTACAGCAAACAAGGCACACCAATTTCAGTAAGAAACAGTTCAAATATGCATCCACTATAAGCCTTTAACCAGAAATTCCCAGCTCAGAAGGGCAGAGTCCAGCCTCTCCTCCCACAAGAATGCAGACCACGAACCTTCTTAATGTAAAATAACTGGCCTGAAGCCCAAGTGCTCAAACCAGAACTAATACACTTTTAGAATAACAGACACTGAGCCTTCAATCAGCAGTTCCCAACTTAGAAGGATGTAAGCTACATGTCCTGCCACAACAGTGCAGACCACAAACCTTCTTAACGTAAAACAATTGGTCTGAAGCCCAAGTGCTTAAACCAAAAGACTTAGAATGATAGCTACACTTTAATCAGGTTACTACCAAGCAGTAATAAATACAATTGAATACTTTTAAGAAGGCCTGGATTAGTGCTCAAGTTATGCAAACAAAACTAGATTCAGCAGGCCTGGATCTAGTCTATGCTACAGCAAACAAGGCGCACCAATTTCAGTAAGAAACAGTTTGAATATGCAGGCACTATAAGCCTTTAACCAGAAATTCCCAGCTCAGAAGAGCAGAGTCCAGCCTCTCCTCCCACAAGAGTGCCGACCATGAACCTTCTTAATGTAAAATAACTGGCCTAAAGCCCAAGTGCTTAAACCAGAACTATTACACTTTTAGAATAACAGACACTGAGCCTTCAATCAGCAGTTCCCAACTTAGAAAGATGTAAGCTACC
>NC_056744.1:733540883-733753383 GCF_019279795.1 Protopterus annectens
CAATATTGTACTCCCAAATGATGACTTATTATAATGGACCAGGTAGCCTGTTTACATATACTAATAAATTCCCCAAATATCTGCAACCTGGCTGCCAAATAATGTAGTTCAAAACTGTAAAGAACAATGGTATCCCCTAAAAAGGGAAAAGAAGGGAAAGATGCTGCCATTGTAAACTTTCCTTCTCTCCAGCTCAGACAAAATCTCTAAAGAGAGAGTTTATAATATTCTTCAGCTAATGTAAAGGAGGAGGCATAGGGTTAACCTAAAAAGTATTCAATAGTAGAGGCAGAGTAAAACATGTTATGCTGTGTAATCTCTGTATCACATGTAAACAAAGAGGTTTCCACCCAGGATTTCCTCATAAGTAGGTCATTTAATCTAGGCCCTCAAGAAAGGTGTAACTTGTTACAGTTCTCAAAGAAGGCTCAAAACTTATTTTAATGGTATTACTTTGCTGGAATTTATCTCATAACCCAAATGAAAGCCAAAAATATGCAACTTGTTAACTCATTCAAGCCTAAAACACCCTTTTTTGTATATTTCCAATTTACACCAATGTTTATTTGTTTATTTATTGATATTTGATTACCGGGAAAGTCTGACTGGGCAGAGGTCCATTTTCAGCAAAAGGCCCAGGGAGAAAGGCTCCAAATTATTACAAAACATTTTAAGAACAATAATTTTGCACTTTTCAAAAATAAAACCAAAATATCTACAGTTTAAATAATTACAACAAATTAGAGATAATATAAAAAACATTGGTTAAGAATCGATACAAGTTATATGGCAATCTTTTAATATTTATATAAATTGTAGACTGTAGAGAAATTAATGGTAATTTAGTTTAATACAAAAAGGAATTGCAATATGAAGTAAAGGAAAAACAGGCTTAAGGTATATTTAGAGAGAAAGTCAGGGAAAAGAATTTGATAGAAGTAAAGAAGTAAGCGAAGAAGGGAAAGTAAGGAGGTATAAGAAATGAAAAGGTAATTATTCACATATAGGGGTATAGTTCATCCTGGTTTTGAACAAGAACAGAGCAAGATTTTAGCTAGGGAGTCTTTCAGAGTGGTTTTGAAAAGACTGGAGGGAGGGTATTAACATGATGAATACAGGTAAGGAGTTCCAGGCCTTAGCAGCCTTGTAGGAGTACAGACAATACCCAACAGACTTGACAGGTTTGTAGACAGACAGAAGTTTTTGGCCACTGGATCGCAATGACAGACTGGGAAAATAGTTTTGTAGAATGTTTTTTAGTGCTGGACAGGCAGATGGATGCTGGATAATTTTACAGGTAGAAGAAGCATCTTTATATGATAGTTGATGAGGCTGGGATCTATATCATAATATCGAATGCTGACAAGTTCAAAGCACTAAACTTCGAACTTGAAAGTTTGAAGTGTAAAAACATCGAAACGTATAATGGAGATTGCCATAGAGTGCAAGAAGGGAAGATTTTCCTTTACTGCACTGTAGTGCGACCTCAGAGTTGGTATATTTAAGTAGTGGGGGTGTGGGGGTGCAGGGGGGCTTGCCCCTTGCCCCCCTGCATAGAGCATTTTTTTTTGTTTGTTTTGGGTTTTGAGTGTTTTTTTTACATTTGACGTTTTTAGACTTCGAACTTTCAAGTTTGAAGTTTGAAGCTTCAAAGTTGTCAGCATTTGACAATCTGATATGGACCCATGAGGCAGTTCTAACCAATTTAGGCTTTTTGGTGCTGTACAGTGGTGAGTTCTGAAAGGGGTATTTGCTGCAAATTTAGCAACTTTTTATTGCATTGTTCAAGTTTTAATTTTTTGTGAAGCCTGGAGGTTAGTAAGATGGGAGCCCCATAAAGAAGTGTGGGGAAGAGATAAATAGTAGCAAGTGTACACCGATGGTGACTGGGAGGTAAGGAGAGAGCATGGAGTGCCATTTTACTGACTGATACCAATTAGACAGGTTGCTTTTGAACCACAGAAAGGTGGGCTCAGAGTAATCTAGTGAGGATATTTGAAGTAGAAGTTTGCTGTGACAAACTGTGTCAAAGACTTTAGACATGTCTAGAGACAAGCAAGAGACTAGTGTGCCATTATCTCTGGCTTTATTGACAGTATCTATATAGGTTAGAAGGGCAGTGATAGTACTATGGAAAGGATGGAAGACATGCACGAGATAGTCTAGCAATTGTTTTTGAATACATTTTTAAAGTATTTTGGAGAGGGGAGATAAGATTGTTATAGGTCTAAATATATTAATGTCTGTTGAATGTCCTCCTTTGTGCAGAGGGATAATGTGTGACTTTTTCCAGAGAGAGAGAATGTGGCATTCCTGGACTAACCTGTTTATAAGGATTAAGACATGATAGGCAATGCTACTGGCTACTATTTTTAGGTAATCTCTTGGAAGAGCACAGTTGAAGTTTGTTTAAAAGTAGTTTTATGTAGGATGCGGGCACAAGTTTGAAGGTAAAAGTAGATGTGGTGATATGTGCCTCCTGGGCAGGGTTAGGATTAGATGTTGAGGAATCCTTGGTTAGAGATGCTATACTATCTATAAATTAAGAGTCAAACTGTATTGCAGTTTTGAATGGTGAGTTATTAGGAAAGGGGCTAGGGCTGAATTTTTGGCCATGATGTAAGATTTCTGTTATGGATGTCCAAATGTTTTTAAGGTTGTGTTTAATATTATTTTGAAAGTTATTGCAGTATAGTATTTTGTCTTTATTTGTTTCTTAGTACAATTATGAAACATTCTAACGTTTGCAAGATATTTTTGCCATTCTTTCCATGCTTTTTCTCCATCCTGCATTAACATTCTGCTCTTTTTTGGGGCAGCCAAATTGCATTATTCGTTTTTAGTCTCCTCCTTCTAGGAGGTGCAAGGCTATTTAGGATGTTTAGAAAAGTTGTATTGAATTCATTTACAATATTGTATAAGGGAAATATTTTTAGGACGTCCCAGTTAATAGACGATGAGTAGTAATGAACATGTCTGGGGTAAACCTGGAAAGGTTGCATGTTGTTTTATAAATATGCTGTTTAACTGAATGTGTAGGATTTCTGATCTTATAGACTGGGAGATGATCACTGAGAGAGTCTGGCATTGTACCTGTTGTGGTGTATTTGCTAGGGTCTGTTACTAGGATCCAGTCTAATAAGGAATTTGATGTCTTGCTATAATGTGTGGGGCTGTTCATTATTTTTGTGAAACCATATAAGTTCATGCTAGATGTTAGGGAGTTAGAGTTTATGTCCAACCAATTGACATTCACACCTAACAGCATTTTTTCTTGTGGAAATGTTATGGATATCCAACGTAGGATATCTTCTAGTATAACCGTATTGTCGTCAGGAGAGATGTAAAGGACACTAATACATATTTGTTTATAATTGTTTATTTTAAGGAAAGCAATAATAAGCTCTGCTGAACAGAATTTTGGTCTTGGTTTGACAATAAGGGGAAATATGGTATGAGTTGGGAAATATTAAATCAATATCACCACCTTTCATCTTTATATGGTCATTATGAATATTATAGCCAGGAGGTGTAACTTCAGAGTAATTTATGCTGGGTTTAAGCCAAGTGTCAGTAAAAGTGAGAACATCAGACTTATGTTAAATAATCCAGGCATGTAGTTCATCAGTTTTATTTCTTATGCTTTTAACATGTATTACAGCAAAAAAAGAGATCACCAGGATTGGGTAGCTCCTTATGAGAGCCAGACCTTTTTAGGCCTGACGTTTTAACTAAGTGACTTACCAGCTAATAATAGGCATTATTAGAAAGGGGAAGAATTTATTAACAACATGACACTAAGATTGTTAATGTAAGATGTCCTGTAGTAGAGAAATTAATAACCAGTTTACCAGTTACTAATCATATTTCATACTTATGTTCATATTTTTCTAACTGAGACATCTAGGTCATGTTGAGAGGTGTGGTATGAAATGCCACGGTGGAAGGCAATATTCATTGTCAATGTGCATTTATATCACATTATTTTGGAGATATTGCTGGTTGTTTGTTAGTAATTATGATATAAACAATATATATAAATGACTTACAAGCTATTGTATGGCATCAGGTAAAACCTTGCATGTTGTTGAAGAAACCTGCCGTTGATATTTCCACTCTAAGTTGTGCATATTGGGAGATATTCAATGTTATTTATATTATTAGTTATGTAATTAAGCATATGTTTTCATACTTCAGTTAATATCACAATAAACATGCACTCGGAGAGGAATTTCTTGTCATGTGAAAGCTTATACCTAATTAACAAAAGTGTTCTTACAATATATGTCTATATTATACAGTTTCCAAGATATAAGTTGTGAAAGTTTAGCAAAAATATAATTCTGGGTTTGTGTGCATTGTAATATATTATAATATTTATGGAAAGACTCTGAAGACACTATTATCACAGTAAAGAATACACCTTACTGGTAACATTGCATTTGTACAGTATTATTTTTCACCAAAAGTTTACTTAACTTGATTTTTCAAAAAAAGCTCTGGAATGCAAGGATGTGTGTAGACTGCTAGAGGTGTGACATTCCATTCCTCATAGGTATTAATGAGTTGAATACCAGAAGGTAATTGTTCCACTTAATTAGTTAAATAAAGGAGAAGATCATTAGCATTTAAAGATGGCTGATGAGTTGTTTACCTAACTGGTACCTTCAAAAGCTGCAGTCCTTAGTCTAATTGTCAGGGGTTCTAAATAAAGTGCGAAAAGGGAGAAATTGGGCAACATTCCACATATTCACTGTGCGTGGATATGTGTCATGATATTGTTGAATTTAATTTAGCTGAGGAAGCCATGTAAAATTGATGTAACAAGTTAATAAATCCAGTGGGGAACCCCATCACAGCCATGGTCTCCTAAAAAACACACATCACCTACACTAGTTAACAATAGGGAGTAATGTGAGTCAGAAGCACCCTGAACGATCACAACCATCTTAGTAAAGTTATTAAACATGATTAGTTCACAAATAAATCCGGGCAGCCATGGTGGTGCAGTGGTTAGCATTGTTGCCTCACAGCAAGAGGTTCTCCGGTTCGATCCTCGGCTGGGGTGCCTTCTGTATGGAGTCTGCATGTCCTCCCTGTGGTCGCGTGGGTTTCCTCCAGGTGCTCCGGTTTCCTCCCACATCCCAAAGACATGCTGTAGGTGGATTGGACACTCCAAATTGGCCCTAGGTGTGAGTGTGTGCCTTCCGTGGAAGGTTGGGTGCCAGGCTGGCAACTCGACACTGTAAAACTCCACTGCCAATCATGAGCGGACAGATGATCCGCTGTGACGACCCCTAAACGGGAAAAGCTGAAAGAAGAAGAAGTTCACAAATAAATCCCATTTGAGCTGAATGAATTAATCTGGGTATCATTTTTGCCAGCCAACCTCTTGTTATAATTGCCATGAAAATATTGTAGCTGTGGTTTAAAATGGAAATTCCTCTATCGCAGTAGGATGAGGTAGGATCCCTGCCTGGTTTACATAAAACCGCTATTATTATCTCTTTCCAAAAGGTGGAAGGAATTCCACTTTTACTTACCTTATTAGCTAAAATAAGATCATCAGAGAGGATTTTTGCCATCCCTACTTATATTTCTAAGGAGAATACCATCACTTCCTGAGGTTTCTCCGTAGACAGCTGCTTAAAAGTATCTGATGGCTCTGTTTCCATTATAGGAAGCATCAGATTCTCTGTTACCAGGAGGTCAAACGTAAGAGGAGGCAGGGAATCTATACAGTCCCTCAGTTCACCCATGGAAGAAAGTATTCAGCCCCTTCACAACACAAATCTGAATATTTTACAAAACTGGCATAATGTCTTGAGGAAAATAGACCAAGTTCACTGTGTCCAGGTCTTTAACTTGGAAAATATGTCTTTCCACTGTTTGATTCTGAAGTTGGAGGGCAAAATATTTATTATTAATTTGAGAGGGCTCAAATCTTCTTAAGTGCTTTCTGCAGTTGGTTTGCATTAAAAGACATATATTGATGAATCTTTTGCTTTATCATATGCATCCTATCAAATTCTGCTGGACCCTTCACACTTATCTGTGCTTGTGGTACAATAAGATCTCTCTGGAGGGATTTAGGCTTGTCTCTGAAGCGTGTATGTGCTATATCCTCAAAAATTTTAAGATAATTAGCTAAGAGTATTTCAAATGTTCCATTCATCAATCACTGATACATGTATACAAATAGAAAGCCCCTTCCAAGATTAAAAAAAAAAAATCTGGAGGGGAATCCCTTACAGAGGAACATATTGGCTTTCCAATGCCTAATTATATTCACCCATGGTATATTAACTGCAAACCTTAAAGGGGTATGTTCTCTAAAGCAAATAGGTTCCATTACCAAAGATCTAATCATGTATCTGTGCTCCTTAGTTTAAAAAAAATATATATCAATTTGGGAAAATATTTTAAACTTGGGGGATTGTATGTATATATGTTATTTGGAAATGTAAAGAATTATGAATGTTCACCATCCCAAACATTACTATATATGGTTACATCCTGAACCTTTTGATAAAATGCATTTATTATCCTCACAGTTCAAATAAATGTTCATATCTCAAGAACCAAGTCTTAATAAAGAAGTATAATGGTGAACTGCTCAGCACAAACTTACCTTTATGGTGATCACATTTCTTACATTCGAGGTCACAAAATGAATTTTTACAAATCACAATAAATATGGCAAATATTATTTTTGTGTGCTTACTAAACAACTTATAATATCTAAGTAACCACTCAATCTACAAACATACTATAAGCAGCGTTTTGTTCATTTAGCAGTGAGCTTTGATATGTGGGGAAGCAGCTCTGTCTTTGTCTCTTGGTTGTTGAGATATTTAGAGAACCAAGAAAATGATATCAGTATAAATAGATAGTATCTGTCATTACCATCTCTTCAGCTGCACCAGACAGATGTCAAGTGTTAATGTAGTTGCATTTCCATTATGTAATCTTTAAGACAAAATGTTTCAATAGCTTGTATGTACCATGGTGTTGGAACTATTCATTTAAATAAGAACATGCAATTTTAGACATCTAGAGGTGTTAGTTAGATGATCTTAGAGAAATGCCTGCAAGTCTCTATAGAGTACAGTACTTTCTGCCTTGTAGTTCTAATTCATTTAACTAATAAATTAAAATAAGGGTCTACTTCACGTTGTCATAAGCTGACAATATTGAGTCTGATATTGTCAGCATGGCAATATCGAAAGTGAAGAACATTGTGCAAGTAAATGGAAATCTCCACAAGGGGAGATTTCCATTTACCTCAATGTAGTACAGTCTCGGAGGTTGGTATATTTAAGTAATGGGGGTGTGGGGGGTGCAGGGGGGCTTGCCCCCTGCCTACACCTTTTTTTTTACGTTATTCGATGTTTTACTTAATCAACCAATAAAGTTAGACATTTATTGATTCGATTAAGGAAATGTTCGATAACGTGATATAGACGCTTAAAATACATACAATAAAATATTGTACCTGTGGAAATTCTCTGCAATTCATTCATGTAGGACACACAAGAGAAAACGTTTCAACATTTTTCATTCTAAATAAATGCCCCCTGCAACACCCCCCCCCCCCCCATATTGGAAGCAAGCTCTCCCACAGTCCTGAACTTATATATACTGAAGCAGATTTAAATCTAGTTATATTTGTGGACGTGAAAGGCATTTTTTTGCTAATGTGCTAATGGTTGTGCAGTTTGACACCTGTTGTTACTGTAGCTGCTTATAAAGCATAAAGACTATGTTATTTTAGTAAAGATTATTCTAGAATGTGGACATGGTACAACAAATTAATATAAACTGTGGAATTCCATGACAGATAAGAAAAGTATTTCAAGTTGTGTCTTGTCTATTTTCTGAGTTAATTTTCCATTCAGACCAAGGGTGAAGGCATTTCACATAAATCATAAGATTAACAATTGTCTGTTAAGTAACACGCACAAATCCTCTAATTTGTCAGTGATTAAAGTTTCTTTTATTATTAACTACTTTTGCTTAGTGTATTTCAGTTTTATTACATAACAGAAAGTTAACACGCACAATTATTGTGCATAAGGTCCAAGGATGTTACTATTTCACTATATTCTGCACTCATCTGACTTATTATCGAGTATAATGCCCCTTCAGCAAAGCTTTTTTTTTTTTTTGTCAAGGGAGCAAGCCCAGTTCATCCCTTATGTAGGGACACCCCTTACACACCCAAACTTATATATACCTACTCTGAGCTACACAACAGTAGAGATAAAAGAAAACATCAATAAACTGAAAGTAGTTTTGGTGAATCTAATTTAGAATTTCAGCATTCTCTTGGAGTGCCAACTCCCTAGTGACATGTTCCAGACAAAGGACAGAGATAGCGTAGTCACTAGTTGCTGAATCTGTGTTTGCAATGGGGGAGGGGTGCAGCAGTAAACAGTTTTAAGCTGAGGGTGTGTAATGCTATTGCTGGATGGTATGTACACCAGATTTGTGGTGCAGTTTGCTATAACCATTGAAAAAAGGTCCATGTCTCTGAATGTCTACTACTTATACATGATAGTAAGCAGAGACTATAGTGTTTCTTTAAATTAACATCCTCCATGGCATCCATTACTCTTAGTACAGTCATTGAATAATGGACTTATACCAGTCAGAGGGGTTTCATAAAACACTAGAACCACTATTCTTACATGATGCAACAAAGGGATATAGTTAATTTAAATAATTGCACAATTCGCAATGCATTTTATATTGGTAAAACTGTTGGGAAATTTTCTACTAAGAGAAAAGAACTTGGAAAATTCTACATAATATAAATATGTAAATAATGTCCTTTTTAAACATAGTTTTGAATGTAATAGTTTAAAAAAATCACTTTTTTGTGTAAAACCAGATTAATGATCGTATACGAGAGGGTGATATTAATAGTCTGCTTCAGAAGGAAGAGTTAATGTGACACCCCCACCAGTTTGAATGATATTCTTAACATCAAATGTTTGCCCAAATTATGTGAAAGTTAGAGATTTGTTGATTGATGATAGGTGTTCTTAGGTGTATAATAGGCTAAAGGCCACTGCAGCCTTTATAAGCCTGACTATGCAACTCAAATGTATCCCACACATTATTCTGCCTTAGAGGTCATTTTAAGGGGTGTATGTTAGGATGCAATTTAATGGTTGCCTCTGTTCACCAGAGACATAAGTTTCAAATCGGGGTGAATTTCTGATTTACCATCCACTTGTCCAGGTTGTGCTTGAATACAATTAGGGAAGGGCTCTGCTTCACATGGATGGGAAGACTGTTCCAGAGATTCTCTGAGATACATAACTGCCCTCTAACATGTCCTATTTAAGTTGTAAGCAAAGTTTAAATGTTTGGATCTAGTTTTGTGGATATGCAAAAGGTCTATCAGAATGGGATATAAGGATGCCTTGTATTTCAGGCATAAATAGATTCTCAGCAGTCTGTAGGGAACAGAGTATAGAGATAGGGCTTTGAGGTGATATACATAGGACATTGTGCTTCTGCCCTGTATTAGTTTTGTGGGGAAGCTCTGAGGAAGTTCTAGTTGTTGCATGTGCCCTGTCAGGTACATGCCAAAGAGGGTGTTTACTCAATGATGGGTCTGATGAAGGTTGAGTACAGTGGCACAATAACTTCCCTGGACCTAGATGCCATGCTCTTACTTGTATGTTGAGTGACATAGAATGATTTTCTTACCACCTTAGACCCATGTTGGTCAAAAGCCAAGTTGCAATCTACATGAGTCCCCAAATCTCTAACTACTGCTTCTACTTTTAGGGGTGTTTTATGAATGAGGTATTTTCCCTGGGTGGCTAACTTCCCATAAGGTACTATTATGCAGTTCATGGCACTGAGTTTTAAGCCATAGATTTTACACTAGTCATTTGTCTGTGTTAGAGTTTAACGTAAGATGTTGGTATCTTGGGGAGTTTCTGTGATGGCTCCTACTTTGCAATCAACTACAAACTTGGTAACTCAGATGCCTCTGATATTGTCTTTGACTTGCAAAAAATAGATGTCACAGAGGAGCAGACCTGGCACAGAGCCTGGGGGACCCTACTCATGACTGGCCTGTTTGTAGAGGTAGTCCCTCCAGTCCTATCTTCCTGGGCCTGTTTGTTAGCCATCTGGCTATGTTAAAAAATTTGTTGTTAAATAAAGAACTGAAATGGCAGCTGAGGTTAAGATCTAATTTCCTCCCAGGTTTGAATGAATACATTTCTATCAAACCAGTATTATTGACAAAAGCAGTAGATTTTAATTTTAATTTTCGTTAAAAGTTTTGGTAGTATTGAAAATTTTAACAATGTATTTTAAATGATTTTTATGGATGGACATGGAATGAGTAATCTGTATTGAATTTTATGCTGAAATTTGATAAGGGACTATATTGCTTTAAAACACTAATTGATTTTAATTGCATTCAGTGCATATGATATAAAATGACTGAGTTCATAGTTTTGTATTTATCTGATGAAGTCTTGACTCTCAAGACGAAAGCACTTATATTGTGTTTAAAAATAAATTATTTGGCACCCGCTTGTGGTATTGGACTTCTGCTGTGATTTTTCAAGTTTTACAATTATATACTGCTGCTTCAGAGTTTTTTTAATTCCATTGGTTTGTTTACAATGCCTGTGTGAGGCATTATATCAACTGCCTTAGCTAGGTGAAGGTAGGCAGTATACACCATTTTGCCCTCATCTATTGCCTTGGTGACCTTCTCAAAGAACTCAACCAGGTTCAGTAGGCATGACCTGACTTTGATGAAACCAAATTGGGGTGCACCCAGTATTGAAGGTTTCCTATATCATTGTTAATCATTTCCATAATAAGTCTTTCAATGGCTTTGCATATGAAACTAGTCAGACTACTGCGTTTGTAGTTTCCGGGATCAGTTGGTGGTCCGCCCTTGTGCAGTGGGATAATCTTTGTAGTCTTCCATTCACATGGCATGAAGTCTGTGTAGTGGTTATGGTTGAACAGTGACACCAGTGGTCTTGATAGGTCATATTTTAGGCTATTTAGGAGGCATCCTAGGATATTACTGGGGCTCACTGAAGTTGTATTCTTGGTCTTAGAGAGTGCATCTAAGACATGCTCCCTACTAATAGCTGGAGGGGTTATGTTAGATGGTATTTTCTTGGGAGGGCAGATAGGGATAGGAAGGGGTAAAGTTGGAGCTGAATTTATCAGTCAGAAGATTTGCTATATCTCCTAGTTCTGTGAATGTAGCTCCATTTACCAACAGTTAGGCACACTGTTGTGTACGCCTTTGAGGTTTCTGACATTAGTAATGAAGGCCTTATAGTGGTCATTGGCTTAAAATTTGCTGTTTTGGACTTAATTAGTCCTCTTAGTTGTCTGTCCAGTTTGATGAAAGAGATTTTATCTCTTTTGGTGTTACACTTCCTAATTTTAGCTCTGACTTTTTTTTTTTCTTTTGTTGCAGAATCTGTTCAATTTTGGTTTACACGAGGGTAGTTTGTTTTTTAGTTAGTTTTGGGCTTACTTCTAGTAGGAGCAGCAGCTTCTATACAATCATTGACATGGTTGTACAGAGTTCTGGGAATAATTCCACTTAGGCTGCTGTGCTACTTGGGTTTGGAGATGCTTGAAATTTTGACAGGTTATCACTTAATAAAAGCTAGTTTACCTCAGAGTAGTTTCTAACTGTTATAGGGTTTCTGGGATTACAAAATTGATTCTTATCTCAGAGGAGTCTGCTTTGTAGTCCAACTTTACCAGAGAAGGCACAACATGGTGGTGGTGGTGGTGGGGGGGGGCAGTATTCTCCTATATTTGTGAGTACCATGTCTAATATGTCTGTACCTCTCATAGGCACATTCACTAATTTGTCTAGAATTTTTGGTTTTACAAAGTCAGAACTTCTGTGTCCAAAAATGTGAGGTCATGTAGGAGTCCCAGTTTTTAGCAGGATAATTAAATCCCCTCCATGTGTGTGTGTGTGTGTGTGTGTGTGTGTGTGTGTGTCTCCAGTAGGCCTAAGTATGAACTATGGATTTCAAGGGTCATAGTGATCTATAGCTTGCTATAATATGGTATGGGACTTTGTCTATGGTAATCTGGATGTGGAAGATCTCCAGTGTGTAATCTTGTTTAACAGACCCATACTTGTTCTTGATGTAGATGGGACACCTCCACATTTAATTTCTGTCTGTGCAGCTGCTGGTCTAAATGTGTTGAAGACACTGCAGCCTTGCACTGCCAGGTTGCTCTCTGTGGCTTTAAACCATGTCTGGGTAACTGCACAGATGTCTGCATTGCCAAGGAAGGAGTTGAGCTTCTTGCTTGGACTCCTGGCACTGAGCAGTAACATCTTTAGATTTCCTTGGGTAGCTTTTGCTAGTTGAGAAGGTATGTCAATGTGGCATTGCCTAAAAAGGCTGTATGGGGTGGACAATGTTTTGGCCAATATTTGAAAGCCTAGAGGGGGTAGTTCTATTCTTGGCAAAACAACTTGGCCATGTCCTCTCATGCTGACAAATATTGCGTCACCTGAGAATGATACGAAAAACTAAGTCACTTATTAAAGTCAATCATCTTCTGCTGCTCGGTGATCGGCATTTACCAGCCTGTGACACATAGTCTGAGAGCTCAATAATGTTTTTCTCCATATAGTCTAGGGCAATATGTCTCACGTCATTTACACCTACATGGACTATGACTGAATCATAGTGGTAGCTGCGGTGCAGTGACTTGAGTGCATGCTTAACTTGGCAAATCTGGCCCCTCATAGGCAACTGAACTTTACTGTCTCCTTGTCAGCCTGCTGAATGGGGAGTCAGTATGTCAAACAATGGAGACCTCTATAACTACAGTTCTAGGTGGTGTATTGGCTTGCTTTATGGACTTGGTAGTTGAAATTCTACTAGTATATCTGCATTGTTAGGTGTTTTTATCTTTTGAGTGCTTTTGGGTTTGCTGGGTATAATTTTTGCAGGTGGAATGTCTGCAACATCTTTGGGGTTTGGGAAGATTGCATTTAAGTTCCTTAGCAAAAGTAGGTCTTAGTGTGGGGGTGCATGCTATATGTGGAGGGTATACATATAAGCAGATTGTTATTATTTGTGTTTGCACACAAGAGATTTGCTTTCAGAGACATTGCGCATGCACATCTCTTGCATACTGCATTTGTTTCTTTGAGGATAAAATGACTGTCAGAGAACATTAGACAATTGTTACAGTGTCTCAATATACCCATATCTACCAAACTGTATGAGGAAATATTGGGAAAGTGCATATTCATGATGACAGGTTCTTTACTTTGTGAGCTACAAGGATGTGCTGCATTAGGGTTTAATAGTGGGCTGACTAAAGGTGCTTTTGGGCCTAGAGGCTAGTCTAAGCTATATAATACTAAATTCAAGGGGCAGTGCTCCCCAACATGCAAACTAGCTACTCAACCTGCTCTATAGTCTCAGAGTTACTGGTACCGTTTCAGAGGTGGTTTTATGGGGAAAATTTGATTTCTGGGTTTCTACATCTATACAAATCACTATTAACTACCACTGCACATTGGGTGGCAGTGCACAAATGCACCAAATGTATACAGGCACTAAAACACAGGAAACTGGCTTTTAAGCCCTCTGGCCAATAAAACAACTGCACTTACAGCTTTTAATGTGTTTCCCAACTCAAATAGACCAGGCCACCATCTATTGCCACTAGATGGACTATACAAGTTCTTTTACTCTAAAACACAGAAAAAAGATTACTTGAAAGCATAATGTCACCACAAACAACTTAAACAAACTACCCATACAAGGCAGTTTCAAGTTTTAGGGACCATTAAAATGATTCAAAGGGCAAAATCAATAAATAAAGCAAAAATAGCACTCTAAATTAGTTAACTGAAGTACAAGATAATAAAAAAATCTCTTGTCTGCCAAGGATGCAGCAGGATTTATTCAGAACCCTCTCACAGTGTCGCAGGGGTGCTTGTTGGTGATGTTGATGGGCTACGAGAAGATTGAGCTAAACCATACTTTTCCGATAGACCAGTTCTTAATAATATAAATCAAACTACCCATGAAGAGAAACATGAGACTGTTGTGAAAGTCCTGATGCTTTACACTAATAATATAGATAAAATCAAAAAAGTTTTTAAGGGACACTGGTCATTCTTGTTGACAGATGAAAAGATTGCTAGAGTGGTAGGGGAAATGCCCCGTTTTTGTTATAAGAATTGCATGTCTTTGAAAAGATTGTTGTGCTATCCAGATAGGGAAGTTAAGAGTCCAGGTGGGATGGCTGGGACATTCCCTTGTGGCCAGTGTGTTTTTTGCCAACATATACAAACAATGGACACATTCTTACATCTGGATACTTGTAAGGAGTATAAGTTCACTCCTAGGGCCACTTGTGCCACTAGGCACATAGTCTATTTAGCACAGTCCCATTGCTGTTAGAGATTTTATGTGGGTAAGATGGGACGTACTCTAAGGGAATGAATAAGGGACCACCTTTACAGTATACGTATAGGGAGCAATAATAGTGCTATATCTAGATATGTGTTAGCAAATGAAGGTAAGCATATATTTAAATTTAGGGTTATTGAAAGTGTAGGAGCCAGTGTTAGATTAGGAGACATTGAAAATAGGATGGAAGAAGCAGAGCTTCGCTGGATCCTTAAGTTTAGAGCTGATCGGGGGTCGGGGCTCAATGGGGTAGTTTCTATTAAGCCAGTTTTAAATAACAGAGGTATACCTAAGTAGGTTGCCTTTCTTTTGTTTTTACTATTTTTGCATTTTATATATGGATGTGATTATGACTGTAGCTTTTGTTCTGGTGCTTGTTTATATTGTGCATTTATAATTGCAGCAGTTCTGAATGATCTTGATGCAAGCAATATATGAGCTTTGTTGCTTTAAGAGCTCACTTTCTGAATTTCATGATGCAGGATACTCTATCTGCTTTTGTGAAGTTGGTAATGGAGGAAGACACAGGCTCAGCACTGACTGAGTGAAATACTGTGATTGCTGTGTATTTACAGGATTATTTTTAGAAAGTATAAAGTGAGTAGCTGATGTTATTTATCTAAATGTCTGTTCTTGTTTTCATGAGCTTTATGCTTTTGTTTATGTTATGTATTTATAATTGTAGCAACTTTGAATTTTGATGCATGCAATATATGAATCCTGTTGTTTTAAGAGCTTACTTCCTGGATTTGATGATGTAGCATGCTTTATCTGTTCCTATGAACTGGTAATGAAGGAAGACACAGGTTTAGCACTGAATGAATGAAATACTGTGATTGCTGTGCATTTTATTGGTTTATTTAAAAAGTGAGTAGCTGATGTAATCTATTTAAATGCTTGTTTCTGCTTTTATGAGTTATATGGTCTAAAGAAGCCACTTGTAGTGGTGAAAGCGCTAACCTACTCGCATTTGTTTATTAACGTTTTTATGGTTGTCGTGCGTCTGACTGTCATTCTATTGGCTGCTGTTATACTCACATTTTATATCGTTGGCAGTCCGTTTACTCGCTGGGTGATTTTTTTATCTTTCTTGTCTACACAAAAAAGATTGCTTGAAAGCATAATGTCACCACAAATGACTTAAACAAACTACCCATACAAGGTAGTTTCAAGTATTAGGAACCATTAAAATGATTCAAAGGGCAAAATCAATAAATAAAGCAAAAATAGCAGTCTAAATTAGTTAATTGAAGTGCAAGATAATAAAAAAATCTCTTGTTTGCCAAGGATGCAGCAGGATTAATTCAGAACCCTCTCATAGTGTGGCAAGGGTGCCAAGCAGATTGGAGCTCTGGGAAAATGAGCAGGAGACAATTTGCATTAAGGCAGGCTTACTCTAGAGCAATACCGGGTTGCTGGGTGGCACTCAGCATTATGGATCTATGGAAAATAATAGGTGGGAAAAGTATTTATATAGCTTACACAGCAGACAATAGCAATGAAGGAGGGGAGGGAGGGACTCTGGAAATTAGATTACACTAAAGAGTGGAAGCCAGAGGCAAGACTTTTAAAACCACAACAGGGAAAGAGAGTAGGAGAGTTGGAAAATTTCAAGTTGCTAGAAGCAGGCTAGCTAGAGAGGGATCCAATCAAATAAAGCCAATATTTGAGCTATAATCTAATGATCCTAGGTATGTTAGGTTTTCAGAAACTTTAGCTTAATGGCTTAGAGGGGGTGGGGCAGACACAAAGAACAGGTGAACAGACAGGCACTGCAATGTAACTTTAAGCAGGTATATGATTAGCAGAATAGAAGACTCTAGCAGCAAAGTTGGAGTATAAACTGCTGTAAAAGTAATGATGCACCACTCTTGGATCAGAATTTATAATAACCCCATTACTGTATTTCTGACACAGTCCAAGGTACCACACTATGCAGAAATTTAATTGTAACATTGTTTATGGAAAAAATGCAGTAATAAATTACTAAATAAGCCTCAAACCTTGCAGCAGCTCACAGTTCTGCGACAACTGCAAATTAAACTACAAGACAAAGGCCCCAGACAGGGTTAAAATGCAAACAACTAGCTTTTACAAGTAATTCTACTTGTGGACATATAAGTGCAGTTTAATATATAAATGATGCTACGATTTTCATCTTCACAGTCTTCTCACATCTGCTATTGGAACTACAAGACTATACTCTCAAAACAAATTAGAAAAATGCAGAAAGATCATTTTTTTGTCTAAACATTGAAAAAAAGCAGAAAGGTACAAAAAAAAGTATCACCACACAGGTCACTATAAGTGCAACTTAAAATATTTAAGCAGAATTGAAATAATTTTTTTCTTTCCTTTAGGATGAAAGGTTTATCTCTCATAGTTCAGGGCTTTCCACACCACTCAGAGTCTTGCATAAAAAACTGTTGAGGGGAGGGGGTTAGATTTTTTTTTTAAACATTGTTGTTAGTAATTTTTTGGTTCTGATGAAGTCTATAAAATAATAAAAAAGAAAGCACTAAACCTATAATTTTGGAGAGTTGTCTAAGTGATATTTTACTGACAGCTTCTGGTGTCCACAGTTCATTGTTTTATTAACAAAGTAATATACCTTAAGTTATTCCGTAACTTATATGAGGAGGGATATATGTAATGCCTGAATCATTTTCTTTGTAAAATGATGCTAATCCATTGCACCAAGGCAGTTGTTTAAATAGACTGTTCTCACCATAACTTGTCTGTAACAGCAATTATCAGAGTTTTATAGCTCAGGGAGTTTTAACAGTTATAGGATCTTACTTATATAGTGAATATGATACTGAGGGCTACCTTTTTAAACTGATATTTTGCTGCTACAAGTAAAAGTGGCATTTCTTCTCCAACTGAATTTGAAGTGTAATGATTACATTTTTTCACTTTAATTCCCAGAAAGCAAGCAAATGGACCCCAAGTGCTGTATCTTGAAGTAAAACCAATTCTCACTCTGAAAGAATATAACATGTTGCCAGGTCAGTTCTGCCTTCATATTTTGAAATGATTTGAAAGCTGTTTTTTGACAAAATCCTTTTTAGAACAATTATTGTATAATTTCTCTAATTTCTCATTTGAAGCCAGTGTTTTGGGATACTCATTTATGCAAAGTTGCAAATATAATTGGAAAAGTCTTGATCAGGAATTGTTTCCAGTTGTGGGAGACAAAAGAGTTTATGCTCCCACAGTTAACAATTACTATGTTGTTTGTCTTTTTGGCTTTTCCCAGTTAGGGGTTGCCACAGCAGAACTCCGGTCTACTAATGATTGGCAGTAGATTTTTATGGTGCCGAGTTGCCAGCCCGACGCCCATCCTTCAGCAAAGGCACGCCCATTCACGCATATCTTTCGGAGGCTATTCGACCATGGGGAGAACATGCAGACCCCACACAGAAGGCACTCCAGCCGAGAATCGAACAGGAGAACCTCTTGCTGTGAGGTAACAACTCAACCGCTGTACCACCGCGGCTTCTACAGTTAACAATTACTATAATATCTTTAATTTTCTGTATACTATAATTTTCAAGATATTTAAAATGAATTTGCAGAATATACAAATTTTTACTTCCTTTGGGGCTTTCTGAGAGATTTTTTGCTTTATTTAAAATAAATTCTCTGCTGCACTCAATGAAGCATGAAGAATGAAAGTTCTTACGTAACTTGCAAAGTGACAACAGAAAGTTTTCTGGAACTTTTTCAGAAGGTCTTGAAGTTCCATAATTGCCAGGAAGTAATTTTGTACAATTATATATTTGATGAAAACTAGAACCATAGATTTTGTTTGCAGTGAAAGTCATTTTCATAGTTATTTTATTGTATCTGTCAATTCACAGATGAAATCATAAATGGAGTTAAAATAATTTAAAGTTTTTCTACTCAGAAGCCATCATTTAATTGATGTTTACATAATGGAAAAGAAGTGCCTTTTCAGTATGGTACACGTTATACTATTTTATACCATTTTATAACAAAATAAGTTAAGTGATATTAGGTAGTTGTTCCTGAAGGAAATTGCATAGCTTCTGCATGAGATCATTTTTAATGTTATGCCTTTCATTTAAAAATAATACTATTAAGTATGTGCTGTATATGTATCACATTTCCATAGTTTCAAATGACCTTTAATCTTGTTATTAAATATATTAACAATGTAATTTCATGCCATCTCATGTTTTATCAAAGACTAATTTACTTACACACAGAGACCTAGAATTCTTTCATTTTCCTGATAAACGCTCACTTTAACCCCATTAAGGCCTAGTATAGCAGTCACACCATTTTCATCTTAATTTGCATTATATTTCTAAGGATTCTTCCATGCATCCTGCTATTCCTTTCACAAGTCCCTCTAAACGCGACTGCTTCCAGTAAGTTCCTAGCTCTTTACATCTTCCTTCTTCATAATATTAACCTCATCTACCTTGCCCATCATTTTTTTCATGTTTTACTGTTTCTAATTTATCCCAAAAGGATAATACTACATCAAGGCAGAGGTGCCCCAGGTCCCTCATTACTCCACATGCACACATCTTCCATGGTGCTTTCATCTCATACCCTGTCACTGCACTCCATTCCTTTATTATTTTATACTAAAACTGTTGAACCTCTGCACATCTTACAATACATATATACTGTCAGACACTCTTTTGACACACCTCCAGCAGTCTACCTCCATTAATCTTTCTTTCTTAAGCTTAACTGGGGTGTTGTACCATCTATACAGTACCCCTAACTACACTATTCACACTGCTAACACTCCTTAAACATCTCACAAGCCTTCAGAGTCTGTCCCTGAAAATATTCCTCTAGCTATCTCACATTTTTAGTAGTCAAGCTTAGCTTCAGATTAGTCCAGTCTGCCTCTATTTCCTTTCTGCTGAAATCTTGACAAAACCTCATCAGTCTTCCTTCCTTTCTTGCTCCTCAATAATGTGTCCTATAGAATACTACTGTCTTCTCTTCCATCCTTCCCTGCAGATCCTCAGCTCAGTCCAGCACTACAACACTGTCTTCACTTGTCTATGGTTTAGCTATTATTCTTGCCAAAATCCAACCTCAGTCCTTAATATGGCAGCATCTTACCTTTGTAGACACACACCTCTGGAAGTGACATCGTATTGTACACTGTTTGTAAACCTGCCGAGCACATCTCATCTTTCTGCACACTGTTTCCTTCTCAAACAATCCTCTGATCTTCCCACAGAGTTTAATATTCACAACTGTATGAGTTACTATTTCATCAGTTAATATTCACCACTGTAAAGAGGCTATATGAGTCATTATTTCATAAGTTAATATTCACAGCTCTAAGGAGGCTATGAGTCCTTATTTCATCAGTTAATATTCACAGCTCTAAGGAGGCTATGACTTATTATTTCAAAAGTTAATATTCACCACTCTAAGGAGGCTATGTGTTACTTCATCAGTTAATATTCACCACTCTAAGGAGGCTATGTGTTATTTCATCAGTTAATATTCACCACTCTGAGGAGGCTATGTGTTATTTCATCAGTTAATATTCACCACTGTAAGGAGGCTATGCGTTATTTCATCAGTTAATATTCACCACTCTGAGGAGGCTATGTGTTATTTCATCAGTTAATATTCACCACTCTAAGGAGGCTATATGTTATTATTATTTCATCAGTTAATATTCACAACTCTAAGGAGGCTATGAGTTATTATTTCATCTGTCTGCCACCCTTCTTGCACCTGGCTCAAGTGCTACAGGTTGATACTTTTCTGTAATAATATGCTCCTGGGCTTACTTTCCTCATATCTCACAATGGTTAATTATTTGCTGCAAACTAATGATCTCTTCTTCATTCTAAAAGCACATATTGGCTATATCTACCTCTTGAAGTTTTATTTTCCAATTTCTCGCTGTTTTTGCATATTCTGCCATCTTTGCTACCTTTGCCATCTTATATTTTATCTCTGCTCCAAGTAGAATCCCTTTACACTTGCTTAATTGGTAAACCTACCACCCTGTTTTTTTATTTCATTACAATACACATTTTGCCATGTATTCCCAAACACTTCCATAGTTTCTCAATTTCTTTATATGCTCACAACATGTAGAGGTTACTTGTCTCACTCTCACAGAATCATCAGGATGTTGTAATAGTTCTAAAGCTCAACCTCTTCAAAACACACTACTTTTTCTTACTATATTTCACTTTTTTTCTTCCATTTCCTTAGAGATGCCATTTCTTGGAATATTTCCTTTTCTCCAAGAAATGGTCATTTTGGAGTTGGTATATATAAGTTCTGGGAATATGGGTTTGCCCCCCCACCCCCACATTGGGGGATGCAGGGAGTCTTGTGCACTCCCTCCCCTGCAAAAAGATGTTTTAAGGAGAAGAGAGCTTTTTGAGATTCACTCGTCTTCTGTGTTTTCTGTCTTTTATTCCAGTGTTTTGGCAGCCAGCATTTTGAATGCTGACATTTCAGTAGGGAGCCTAACAAATAGGCATTATTATTATTATGATTATCATTATTATTATTACTATTATTACTATGATTCTAAAGACTAAGGTATCCTTGCTATTCATGCTATCTTCTTCACTACCCTGTGATCTACCTGGTTCTTTCAATACCTTTCTTCCACAACTTGCCCTTCTTCATTTCTCAGGTGCTTTCTAAGGAGTGCCATCAGACTTCTAACCATGCCCCCCTTAACTAGTTTATATTCTCTCTTTATAGTTGCATAGCTATTGAATACTTTTCTTATTCCCTTCTTATACAAATCTTTCACTGCTACTGTCCTTTTCTTCTACTATCTGTGGAGTAACTGGCATGATGCTCTCACAACAAAGATCTTTCAACACTTATTTTTTGCTACTCTCTTCCCGTAGTCCAGTGTGGACCCATTCGTTTTCTGTATCTCTCTCCATGTTTTCCTAATCCCCTTTTACATGTAATGTTTTAGTTCTCATCCATTTTCCTCTCTTTTCTTTAACTCATCTTACCCCCTCTTCCCGCATGCCCTGTTTTATTGGCTCATATCTACTGCTGCCACATTCCTCCTAAAGTTGAGTATTTCCAATCATTTCTAGTTTCTCTGCAAATTGAACTTGCCCATGCAAGTCTGTCACATAGTCTTCAGAATGTACTGAGCAGAAACTGGTGTGTGCAACTACAGGGTTCATTTATATTGCTATTTGCCAAATATGTGAATTTGTTTATGTGGAAAAGACAGAGAGGCAATTTAGAAAATGGACTTATAAAGATGTATATGCCATTTCTAGGAAAAATATGAATAATGCCCTTTTTAAACACACCCCTTGCACAGGCAACCCCAAATTTAAGTTTATGATTATTGATATCATCCCTAGAAATGAAAGGGGTGGGTGGTGGGAGTTGGAAATAGAAAAAAAGAGAACTTTATTGTTAATTTAAATTGAATGCCAGATTCTTGCCAGGCCTTCATGACAATGTGTCCATTTCGTCTATTCTAAAATTTAAAGCCTAGGAGTTAGAGGACATCTGGATTCAGCTTAGAAATGTAATTAAATGGAAGTTTTCCAAGTGGGTGGTTTTAAGGAATTATCATTTTATGGGTTTATGACACTCTGATCATCTTTACATATTTTTAAACCTTTGTATCTAGTACCACAGGAAATTGCTAATAATGTCAGTTGCTTTTTTGTGACATGATTTAGGTCTTTAAAAGTTACAAGACAATGGTTTAAGCAAAAGTGCTGTATAATGCTATACATTCAAATATATTGTATTTTTTTCTTGTTTTAAACATTACTGTTTTAGATATTTTTGCATTTAGTATCACAGAAAATGTTAATAATGTTAGTTGCTTTTTTAACATGACTTAGCCCTTTAAAAGTTCCATGAAAGGATTTCAATCAACAGTGCTGCATAATACATTAGTAGCTGATTTAATTGATGTTAGTCATATGACCTTTTAAACTGAAGGGTTGTATGTATATTTAAAGTTTTTTAGTTTTATTAGGTTTTATGGTTCTGGAGAAGTCCCACAAAAATTTTAAGGATGAAAGCACTTAACCATTTGTACTTGGATTTCTTTTTGGATTTTTCTGCTTCTTCATGTTTTGTGTGTTTTATTAAAATTTTTTTTATACTTTGGACTTTGATATACATTTTGTGAACAGAACCGTTGGACTACAAAGGTATTTTTACTCCCATTTTCTGCTCAGTACACAGTGTGAATGTTTTTCCTGTTTACTGGTTTTGTATCTACTTCACATCATTCACGCTGTTTTTTCTGCAAGTGTTACATAGTCTTAGTATTTTCTGTAATACAGTATCTTTGTGGGAGGATCATCAATCCCATTCTGATCCTTCATATTTTATCAGACTGTTTACTCTATGCTATTATTTTGTCTGACAGGCAAAGAGTTTAGTGCAGAGAATTAAGACTATGACCTGTTAAGAAGATTCATCCTGTAGTTTAGGGTTTGATTCTTCAGTCCACATCTTCCTACTGTGTAACTCTAAGCAGGTCACATAACCAGGGAGCTCTCCTAGGTCACCCAAGAAAAAAAGCTATGTGCCTAGTGGATATCTCCGATTAACAAATGAGTACAATAACAATACAATTCTATTACACTTACCTGTCTTACAGCTGTAAAAAAAATACTTCTTTCCAGTTTTTCTATTTCATTTGTAAAACTGCAGAGTCTAGTTTTCACTTTGAATACTTTACCCTTCCTGGCATTGTTGGTAGGGTCCAGCACTAGCACTGTGGCAAAATTTTAGGATGATATTGTAAACCTGAGACATCACCAAATCTTTCAATTTCCTCTAGCATCACACAAAGCATTTATCTCTCATTTAGCAAAAGCAATGTGTATTGATCTGCAAAATATTGATTCTTACCCTGTAGCCTCATCCCTCTCAAACGTTTCCTTATCCTTTGAGCCAGAACCCCAGTTGCCTTTACAAGTAGTTGAAGGGGAGTTGGGGCAAGATTAGTCTTGTGCCTGTTTCACTCCCTTCTCAAGAGATCATATTGGTAATTGTCAATATAAGGTAAGGGACCTCATGCAGTGCTTTCACACCCTTCTGGAAACGTTCACCTATCCTTCTTCTCTCATTATTTGGACCCTGAACCCTTTTCCAATATGAAAGCTTGTACTATCACATAGGACTATACCAGCTTAGCCCACTTCTTCCTTCTGTGTCTATTCAACAATATAAAAGGGTAGTCAACAGTTATCAGTACAGGATCTTCATTAAATAACTCCTCTTGGCATCATGCACTAATCCTGGTAATTTTTTTTTTATTCTTGCTATTTACATGATTGCAGAAATCTTTGCATTAACATTTATGAAAGTAATCAGTCTAAAGTTAGTGAGTTTCCTTCATTCCCTTCACCTGTTAGGTAGAACTATTAATGTTGCTTCCTGGAGGAAACTCACTCACCAGCGTGTTACTAAATAATTCTTTATAATCTTCCAGTGTATCACTTTATAACACTACCCAACAAACCCACCCAATTTTATAGCTTTACTACCCTTCATTTAAGGGCAGACAGCATTAAATAGTTGTGCACTTAACTCTCTATCCAGCATCAGCTTTTACTGTATTGTTTTGGGCCTTATTCAAAGGGCATCCTTACTCCCCTTCCTTTGCATTGCATATGCCTCCATTCTCACTTATACAAAAGCTGGTGTAAATTATCAAAAAATATAAAATTAAAAAAAAATATATATATATATATATATATGTGTGTGTGTGTGTGTGTGTGTGTGTATATATAGGTTCATAGGTTCATATATCTTTTTTTCTGTGCATTCTTGCCCCTAGTCTATTTCTTAACAGGTTAGCATGTATTATTGTGATCATTTTCTTCCCATGGCATTATTTTTTGTCTTGGCATCACCATTTACCCAGAACAGTGAGGCCTGTCTCTCCATTTTGGCTTCTGTTTACTGCATTCCCAAGCAATGATTTGCTCTTCTAGGATCCTCTTCCTTTTTCTTGTTACTAAATCCATATTTTCACTCATGCCTTGCTATGAACATTACCCGGTTTTCATTTCTAAACTCCCAAGTGATGTAATTGTTCTTTTCTTCTTTCCCAGATTGGTTCATTGTCGCTTTCCTTCATTTCACCACTTTATCAGCTCTAACTTTGGTTGCCCCATTAACATATTTCACCATCTTGTTCATCTAAACTATCCTCCCTTCTTTGCCTTAATTTCTAGAGAGTCTGTCTCTACTTTCCACTTTTTTTTCGGGTCCCTATCAGTTCAGTGAAAAAATCAGTTCAGTGAATGGCATTTTCACTGCACTTGCATCAAACGGCACATCAAACTGTTCATACTGAGATCGCGGTAGAGTGAGGATCGGGAAATTTGCCCTTTCCCCACTATAGTGCGATCTCAGAGTTGGTATATATATATATATATATATATATATATATATATATATATATATAATTGGGGGGTGTGGGGGCTGTGCCCTTCACATGAGCACAATTTGATGAATGGCAGTTTAGATTAAATGCTGTTCATTGAAATGTCACTTCAATGACGTGAATAGACCCATTTTTTCATTTCCCCAATCCCCATCCATCTTAACATACCCTCTACTCTCTAAAGGTACTACAGCACTTGCTTTCTAGTAATCCTAGCAGTATCTTTTCAACAGGTGGGCTCAATGACTACTTGGACATTTGGACGTATGTTGTAATTCATAATATCCAGAGAGTGAAGACCTAAGGTGGACCAGGAGGCAGAGTGATGGGAACCTTGATGTAGTTGTGGTTGGACAGCATCCCTACCCCAGAAGGTATGATGCATGATGATATCAGCATGTTCAGTGCCTACATCCACCCACTAGGCAAATGGTATCATGTCACTACCCCAAGTCTGTTATTCACTTGTTATTGACATGTGAGACTCTGAGTCTCCACCAGAGGATGTGCAGGGAAAAATCCTTCCCGGTCTCTCTCCACGTGATAGGAGGAACAGCCATTAAATAAGTTATGCTATTACCCTCAGCCAATCCTAACAGTAGCCTGAGTTTGTTCCCAAACTCATGTCACTGGTAGTACAGACACATGCCTTCCCTGTCTGCTGTGTTTTCTTTCAACTGTAACACAGCATGGGCTGCCAAACACATATCCTTTATTTGTACCACTCAATCTGTGTCACTGGTCCTCATCAAATGGAAACTTGTTTAGACTACTAGATTGTTTGCCTACATCTTTGTAGTATGGTAAGTCTCCTATTTCTCCATCTGTCCTTCTACATGTTCTCCTTTTTATGGAATCCTAAAGCTCAGTATAGACAATCTAACAATATGCACAGCAGTATGTTAAAATCTTGTCCTGCTATCGCTCTTTCCTCTTTTTTTTCTGTATCCTTTCCATTCACCAAAACTGTTCTAAATACCCCTCCCTCATGTTTGTTTGGTTCTTAGATGAAATGCTATTCGATCATGTGGCCGTTCGATGAAAAAATAAGGCGCCATTAACACCAGTTAATATAAAACAATCCAAGTGATACACTTCTACTGCAACTTTCCCGTCTTGGCAGCCAATTTTCTTTTCACTATTTTTTTGCTAACAGAGAAGTCCCCTACTTCACCAAGTGGTAATGTCTATACCTTCCTCTTTACACCTCCCCTGTCTCCTACCTCCAGTATTCTGCTATCAACCAGGGACTCCACCATCCACCTGTATGGATTTGACATTTGAATACTTTCTGTCTAGTTCTTCCTACCCCCCTCCTTTATTCCTTCCCCTGCTTTTGTGTTCTCCTTTTCTTTCTTTTATGATCTGCCATGTTCTCAGCTGCTGATACCAGTTCTGAGCCCTTCATTGTCTTGTCCACCTTCCTGTTTTCAGACTACTTAGCTTCCTTCAAGCTCTACTAATTTCGCCACCAGTTCTTCTGCCCATCTTATACTTGCAAAAAGCCAAAACCATTTCATATACTGGGAGAGAATGCTTTTACCCCTTCCAAGTTGTCAACAGAATACTGTGGCAAGCCACCTTAACTGTTGCCATCTTTAACCTCAAACACTATTCTATAAGGTGATATCTCTGACATTTCCAATATAGTTCTTTAGAAATTCTTCATGCATTTTGCTTTGTTACCAATCAGTACTAAGTGCCCCTGCTGCTAATAATTAGGCTGTGTGGCTATACCAGTTGTAAAATAAGTGCAGTGGATATTTTAAAGTAGACGTGTCCAACCTGCGGCCCGCGAGCCGCATGCGGCCCTCAGAGCTCTTTCATGCGGCCCTCATCCTCTAACTGCAACATCGATGTACGCATGCCCCAAAACAATTTTTTGTTTTGTGTTTTTCGCTCCCGTGACCTGTAACGCTAATGTCGGTGTGCACATGCACCAAAGCACCCTTCTAGTTTTGTTTTTGAACCAAAAAAGGGTCAATGTCTTTACGCCATTATTTTGCGCCGAACAATCAGTGTGTGTGTGTGTGTGTGTGTGTGTGTGTGTGTGTGTGTGTGTGTGTGTGTGTGTGTTCTCACTGAAGAGGGACTCTTGTATGGATTTGCCGCTGTTGTCTTTGAAAGGGACAGCAATTACCTGTGTTAATAGGTAAGTATGGAGTGAGTGAGTGCATGCATGAAAGCAGAATTGTGTGCGTGAAAGTAGAAGAGTGTGTGTGTGTATGTGTGTATATGTGTGCATGACAGACAGAGACGCATGCACAAAGAGGCTAACAATGATCAGTCTACCTACTGAACACAAACAAGTTAGCTCACAAATATGTCATACATTAAGAGTACACTTTCATTAAATTGCGGCTTTCCTGACAGGGAGAGTGATGTATTGAACATGAACTCATACTTCTTAACTGTATGGATTTTCAAAGAATGTCTGGATTTTTGCCTCATCTTCCAATTTGTGTCTTTTGCTTAAGAAATAAAAGTAGTCATCCAAGGTAATGCAGTTCCAGGGAGTAAGAATGAGAAAGCAGCCTAGGGTTAATGGGTCAGTAGTGGACTGACTATGTGGGACTGTAGCATATAAAGTTGTATTGTTTTTTCAGACAAACAAAAAAGCACCTAGTACTGTTTTTTCAATGGTGGGTTCTAAGCAGTGGTAGATTGGACAAAAGTAAGCATAGCTTTGGCAGATCACCAATACTGGCAAATCAAGTGGGCACAATGTCATTTTTTAAATGTTGGGGATTTTAGTGTGTATGTGTGTGCTTATGTGTTGGGAGTGCTGCAACAGTAGATGATTATTAAAGACAGAGACATACGGACTGTGGAGAATATGTTTCTTTGTTTCAAAACCTAATACTTGGGTACGCATGCCAGAAGTAGATTTTTTAAGACATAGCTTCTTGTCATTTACAGTGGATGGATATTTACATTTAGTGGACAATGTATTAGCGTGGGCATGTGGGGTTCTGAAGGATACCAAGTCTACCACTGCCATCTTGTAAAGTGACCTGGAAATGGATATTGTGATGTTACTGAAAATATAGTAAGTGGGCTTAGAAATATAGTTTAATTAAACAAAGTGTATTTTCAATTTACAGGCCATAATTTAATTTATTTCAGGTAGTCCAGATACTGGTAGATTGTATATCATTAGACTTAATTAGGGAGAGCTGCCATTCTGGGGAAACAAGCAGCCCTAGTTTCAGTGAAAGCTCTGCGGTTGCTTGCAGGTAGGAAGTTGCAGGATGTTGATGCAATGTGTTTTATTATTTTTAATGCATTTGTCATTTCAAAGCATGGTTTTCTTTGATGTAAAAGAAGGCAGGACTGAATGAGCCATATAATGTTTAACTGATAATAATGGGATAGAAAGATTATAAGTGATGAATAATGTTTGCAGCTACAGTTGTTTCAATGGTGTCTGTGACGCATAACTATTTTTGGGCCTGTGTCCCACTTTTATTCTTCGCTTTGTCCAGATTTATTGCTCTAAGGTTGAGAGGTATGGTTCCATACTAAATCAGAAGTTGTATTTACTTTGGAAGACTTTTCGGCATAATTATGAAAAACAGAGCCTTTTAAATATCTCTGCTTATTTCCAATATAAACTGCCATGTAACCTTGCAAATAACTTTCTTATTAAGCTACTTTACTTCTTCTAGAATTGACAGGTATGATTCATCTGTTCGGACATAAGCATAGAGTGCTAATGTGACTTTGATTTCTTGCAGCAGTCTGTGGTTTACATAATCACAATAACTTTTCTGTGCTTCTGGGTGTGTAATCAATTTAACAGTTTTAAAGATGTTTTCCAAAAATAAATAAATATCATCATCATCATCTTTCAGCTTTTCCCGTTAGGGGTCGCCACAGCGGATCATCTCTTTCCATTTCTTCCTGTCCTCTGCATCTTGCTCTGTCACACCAACCGCCTGCATGTCCTCTCTCATGACGTCCATAAACCTTATCTTAGGCCTTCCTCTTTTCCTCTTACCTGGCAGCTCCATCCTTAGCATCTTTTTCCCAATATACCCAGCATCCCTCCTCAGCACATGTCCAAACCAACGCAATCTCATCTCTCTTGCTTTGTCTCCAAACTGTCCAACATGAGCTGACTCTCTAATATACTGATTCCTAATCCTATCCATCCTAGTCACACCGAGTGCAAATCTTAACATCTTTAACTCTGCCACATCCAGCTCTGACTCCTACCTTTTTGTCAATGCCAGTGTCTCCAACCCATATAACATAGCTGGTCTCACTACCCTCTTGTAGACCTTCCCTTTCACTCTTACTGGTACCCGTCTGTCACAAATCACTCCTGACACTCTTCTCCACCCATTCCACCCTGCCTGTACTCTCTTCTTCACCTCTCTTCCACATTCACCATTACTCTGAACTGTTGATCCCAAGTACTTAAACTCGTCCACCTTTACCAACTCTACTCCCTGCATCCTCACCATTCCTCTACCCTCTCTCTCATTTACACACATATATTCTGTCTTAGCCCTGCTGACCTTCATTCCTCTGCTCTCTAAAGCATATCTCCACCTCTCCAGAGTCTCCTCAACCTGATTCCTACTCTCACGACAGATCACAATGTCGTCTGCAAACATCATAGTCCATGGGGCCTCCTGTCTGATCTCATCTGTCAACCTGTCCATCACCACTGCAAATAAGAAAGGACTCATAGCTGATCCTTGATGTAATCCCTCCTCCACCTTAAATGGATCTGTCACTCCCACTGCAGTCCTCACCACTGTCACACTACCCTCATACATATCCTGTACCACTCTTACATACTTCTCTGCCTCTCCTGACTTCCTCATACAATACCACAACTCTTCTCTAGGCACCCTGTCATATGCTTTCTCCAAGTCTAGAAAGACACAATGCAACTCCTTCTGACCTTCTCTGTATTTCTCCAATAACACTCTCAGAGCAAACATCGCATCTGTAGTGCTCTTTCCTGGCATGAAACCAATCACTAATCATCACCTCCCTTCTTAATCTAGCTTCTACTACTCTTTCCCATAACTTCAAGCTGTGACTGATCAATTGTATCCCTCTGTAGTTACTGCAGCTCTGCACATCACCCTTATTCTTAAAGATAGGTACCAAAACACTTTTTCTCCACTCCTCAGGCATCCTCTGACTTTCCAAAATTTCATTAAACAATCTAGTTAAAAATTTCACTGCCATTTCTCCTAAGCACCTCCATGCTTCCATTGGGATGTCATCTGGGCCAACAGCCTTTCCATTCTTCATCCTCTTCATAGCTGTCCTTGCTTCCTCCTTGCTAATCTGTTTCACTTCCTAATTCACTATCCCCACATCATCCAACCTTCTCTCTCTCTCATTCTCTTCATTCATCAGCCTCTCAAAATACTCTTTCCATCTACTCAACACACTCTCCTCTCTTGTGAGTACCTTTCCCTCACTATTCTTTATCACCCTTACTTGCTGCACATCTTTCCCATCTCTGTCCCTCTGTCTAGCTAATCGGTACAGGTCCTTTTCTCCCTCTTTAGTGTCCAATCTCTCATACAACTCTCCATACACCTTATCCTTAGCTTTCGCCACCTCTCTCTTTGCCATGCGCCTCATCTCCTTATACTCATGTCTACTTTATTCATCTCTTTGACAATCCCACTTCTTCTTTGCCAGCCTCTTCCTCTGTATACTCTCCTGTACTTCCTCATTCCACCACCAGGTCTCCTTGTCCTCCTTCCTCTGTCCAGATGTCACACCAAGCACCTTTCTAGCAGTCTCCCTTACTAGTTCTGCTGTAGTTACCCAGCTGTTCGGTAACTCTCTACTGCCTCCCAGTGCCTGTCTTAACTCTTCCCTAAAATAAATAAATATATAATAAATAAATAATCCTCTCTACACTTTGAGCTATTGACAAAGTCTGGGAATTTGTTTTTTTCAAAAGTGAAGGTCAGCATTACAGCTCAGTAAACTGTCAGTCTTTGAGTAACTTCTGCACAAATTAAAATGTCTGAATGTCAAATGTCTTTAGATTGGAGGGAAGTTTATTTTTATTTATTTTATTTTATTTTACATTTGTTTACCGGGAAAGTCGACTGGACACAGTTCCATTTTCAGCGGAGGCCCGGGGAGAAAAGCTCCAAAAATAACACAAAACAATATAATACAATACATGAGAAAGAGAGACAGCAAATTATGGATGTAGTATTCATACAATATGACAGAGATTACATCTCATAACAGTGAGAATCACTGAGGTACAGAATAAACTTAAAAACATTTTTTTAACAGTTATAATTACAGCAAGGCAAATATCAATGAGTAAAGTTTTTAGGAGAAAGCTGTTTGTACATAGCTGAAGCTCTGAAACAATCTTTTGGTATGGATTAACCTGGGGATTGACACAAGTTATATGTTTACACCAGTATGTAGCATTATAGTTTATGGTTTTCTTATTGATTTACTTTTTGCCGAGCAGTTGTTTGTTGATTTATTGATGGTCCGTTTGGTGGTGGGAAATTACATGGATGAATCCATCTCTATTATGATTTTTTTTTTCAGATATTTTAACATCCAGACAATTTCATTCAGTGAGTGAGTGTCATGTGATTACTGAGGCTGCCTATTTTACAAGTAGGGGCTTTTTTGTGTGTGTGTGTGTGTGTGTGTGTGTGTGTGTGTGTGTGTGTGTGTATAAGAGAGAGAGATTTAATATGTGTACTGAATATAATTTTGCAAATGGAATTCTTAGTTAAACATGCCCCTCTTCTTGGGCAACTTGACTTGAGTAACCAATATTAGATCTTAGCCATCCAGCTGGGAAAGGTTAATATGTGGATTTTCCATCTGGTTTGATGAAGGCTATGCTACTTACCGAAGGACTACATTTATGGCTATCCATCCAGCCATCGTGTTGCTTAACTACATTGTTTGATAATGAGAGGAGCTTTTTACAGAAATTGAAGGTTTTTATGTCAAGAACCTGTCCATAAAAAGTGGCTTGTTTATGTTGCAGTGAAGGCTGTGGTCTTTGTAGTGAGTGTTTTAAGTATAACCAGTATTGCTGAGGTAGAGGAAGTCTCTTAAGGCAGGATCTTTCTTAGCCTGGAAAGCAAGCCAATGATGAAATTTATAGGGGCCAGTGAGAGACAGAGGAAAGCAAGAAGCTTTTTAGTCTGTTTGGATAACTACGTGAACTTAGTCCTTTGAACTTTTTTGTCAGAAATGGTTGTAGTCTTTCTTTTGGCAGGGTGTTTTGCTGAGGCACATGCCAAAAGGGGCATTGCACTCAATAATGGCTCTTGTAAAGGAAGAATACAGGGATGTTATGACCTCTTTGTCCCTGGATGAGATACCCTTACTAATGAAGTGGGCCATGTAAAAAGCTTTCCTTACAACGGAGACAACGTGGTGGTCAAAAGTCAGGTTTCTATCAACCTGGGTGCCCAAGTACCATATGACTTATTGCGTGCTTACAACATTGTTAGCAATGTGATAATTTGTGGGGACATCACTCTCCTCAAAGGGGATGATGATGCATTTTTTGGTATTTAGCTTGAGGCCATATTTCTGGCACCAGTTATTTGTTTGGGTGAGACCCTCTTGTAGCTTATTCAGAATTGTTTTATTAAGTCAGTAATGTGAATTCTTTACTTTATTGCAAATTTGTTGGGTTATTTTTGTGGATTATAGTATTGTAGGTCTGCTGATGTTGACATGTTACGTAGTTGGACTGCTGGAATGGTTTTCCCAGTGAGAAATGCTAGTGCTTTAGTGAATATCTGTTTATTTGTTAAAAAAAAAATATATATATATATATATATATATATATATATATATATATATATATATATATATATATATTAACTAAGATGTTAGAGTTAACTGCTAGATTAGAGAATTAGAATAAGAATTAGAATTTTAAGGCAAATATTAGGCATTTATTACATTTATTCATTGTTCAAATGCACCTACAGTACAGCCAGGAGGTCAACTGTGGTCTTCCGGAACAACGAAAGAGTTAACTATATGATATATTTTATATGCGGCCCCAAGTCCATTTCTGTTCACTCAATGCGGCCCCAGCAAGCCAAAAGGTTGGACACCCCTGTTAAAGTATCTCACTTCTTACCCAGTGCATTCTCTCTAACTACAAATCCATGAAGGGTGGTTTATTAAAAAAAAAACAATCCAGCAGACTGTTCTTTCATAAACTGACTACATATTTTATTTCAACATGTTCTAGCAGGACAATGGTTTGGAGGTTATTCTACCAAGCTCAGTTCCTTGTACCCTCCTACGTCATCTGAATGGCTTACATTTCTTCTTGGAGCCATTATGAAACTGTGTTCTGTTTTTCTGTTAGGTGGTCTTATTTTATGCTGTCGACCTATTACAATGTATTTTTAACTGTAATGCATTAGAAACAATTGCTTACTCAGAATGAATGGACAGAAACCATTTCACAAATTAATGTGCATCATTGCTCTGAAAAAAGTACGCATCATATCCCTGTCATAAGAGCTATGTATGTATAGACCAATAGCTATATTATCTCCTCTCTAAAATGCATTGATACCCAGCTCCTATATAAACAAAAATAATCTACTCTCTCAAGCTCATCATGGTTTTAGGCCAATCCATGACACAGGTTGCATCAGTGCCTTTGCTAATTAGCTGTACCAAACTTAATCAAAAAGAGAAATTACAGCTTCAGTTATTTCAAGACTTGTTCAAAGCATTCATCACTGACTCTTACCCAGTTACCATACAAAGGCTCTCTGCCATGGTCTTCTCTAGTAACACCTTGCAATGGTTTATATATTATCTTTCTCAGCAATCACATTTAGTATGCTGAAATGATATCTTATCAGCTCTATCAGCTGTAGCAGTATGCACGTGACAAAGATCCATATTAGGTTTCCTGTTTTTCAATATATTTAAGAAAAACATGCATTGTGTCTCATATCCAGCTTACTTCATAAAATACACAGATGACTCTATTCTGTTACGTTTTTAAAACTATCATTAGGTAAACTTAAGACTTATAAATATCCCTTAATAACACAGGCAAATGGCTAATTGAAAATAACCTTCTATTGAATGTTAATTTCTCTCCCACTTCAAATACAAAGCATAATAACTTTACCATCCTGACTAATGAAAATGCCAAAATCGACTTAGTTTCTCAAGGAAAATTGCTAGATATAGCCATGGTTCAATGACTGAAATTTGACCATCCCTTTAACAGCACTGCTCAACAGAAATAAAGAAAAAAAAAACTCAGCCTGTTTTATAACTCAAATCATACCATACAGAATTAAGGCATCTATATCAGAACAGTGAACGCTAAAGATAGCGAACGTTGTTCTGTCGAACTATAAATTCTAAAAGCCAAAAATGTCAAAGTCACGGATCAGTGAATTTTTTTTCTCCTGGAAAAAATTTGCTGATCAAAAAAAAAAAAATGTATATATATATATATATATATATATATATATAATATAAGCAAAATAAAGTGGGGGGCTTCTCCCCCACACACCCTGTTGTCCCCCCAACTTAAATATACCAATTCCGAGATCGCACCACAGTGGAGAAACAGCGAAGTCCCAAGAATGGCCCAGTGATTTTTTTTTCCCTGGGAAAATAATCGCTGTTCCATGACTTCGACATTCTCGGCTTTCGAACTTTACAGTTCGACAGAAGAGCATTCACTATTTTTAGCGTTCTCTCTTCTGATAGGGAACCGAATTAAGAATCTCTACTGCACAACTCTTCCAACCTCCATTTCACCTGTAGGCATCCACAATCAGCACCAGCACCAGCACAAGCCCACAGTTAAGCCAGTCATCTTGACCTACAATAAATGCCAAGTTTTCTGTAAATCATATAAATAAAACCAAACAACTAAGCAGTGAAATTTCTAAAGTGGATTGAGGTTCAAAACATCCTTTCTTACACTTAAAAAAATACCCAGAAGTTCTTACCAATTTCCCCATACATGCCTGGCAATAAGCTCCACTTCAAATTGTTATACATCTCACAAACAGATGCACTCTACAAATCAACAGTTAGTTATAGCCCTTAATTCAGATGAGAAATATGTAGCCTTTTTATGTATAAATAGCCAGACTCTGAAAATGTATAAGAATTACATGGAGACAAATAATGTACCTCAAACATTTTAAATCTTCACTGAAAGTCACATAGAATGAAACTGAATATAGTGTTGCAGTTAAATCCCTTGTACATCTCAGTTTCTTAGCTGTCATTACTTCTTATTACTCTGTTAGTGTCCACACAACTATTCCTCCCTCTGTTGCACTGTTACTGCCCACACAACTATTCCACTCTCTATTACTCTATTATTGCCCAGATAACTATTCAGCCTTCTGTTACTGTCCACACAACTATTTCACCTTCTGTTACTCTGTTACTGCACTTTCTTACTGCTCACACCCCTGTAGCTCTATTGCTGTTCACATAGCTGTTTTGCCCTCTGTTACTTTGTTACTGCCTAACAACTATTCTGCTCTCATTTACTTTGTTACTGTTCACACAAGTATTCCACCCTCTGGTACGGCTCACACAACTGTTCTGCTCTCTGTTAATTTGTTACAGCCCACACAACTATTCTGTTAGTGCTCACACAACTATTTTGCCCTCTGTTATTCTGTTACTGCCTGCACAACTGTTTTGTCCTCCGTTACTCTGTTACTGCACACACAGCTATTCCACCCTCTGTTACTGCTCACACAACTATTCTGCTTTCTGTTACTTTGTTACTGCCCACACAACAATTCCTCCCTTTCTTACTCTGTTCTTGCCAACACAACTATTCCACCATTTTTAATCTGTTACTGCTCACACAACTATTCCACCCTCTGTTACTTTGTTACCGCCCACACAACTATTTCACCCATGTTGCTCTGCTACTGCCTACACAATTATTTTAACCTCTATTACTGCTCACACAACTATTCCACCCTCTGTTACTTTGTTACTGGCCACATAACTATTTCAGCCATGTTACTCCATTACTGCCCAAACAACTGCTCTGTTACTGCAAACACAACTATTCTGCCATCTGTTACTTTGTTACTGCTCACACAACTATTCTTCACTCTATTACTTTGTTACTGCCCACACACCTATTCGGTCTGTTACTGCTCACACAACTGTCTTACCCTCTGCTACTTTGTTACTGCCCATACAACTATTCCCCCTCTGTTACTCTGTTGTCTAGACAAGTATTCCATCTTTTTTTACTCGGTATACATGCACCTTATGCAAAATACTACCCCACCTTTTCCTACTGTCTTTATTTACCATTTACTAAAGTTTATGACAAAAATGCTGCCACGTTGCTTCCAATAGCACTTCTTAGCAGGCAGTACCTAATCCAAACAGTACTATCTACCTTTCCATGATCCCACTAATCTACTCTTATCATCCAGAAAAAAGTAGCATTTTCACAGCTCTTTATATATTAAAAAATAAACACAGACTTTTGTATCGTACATAATCATAACCATCCTAGAGCTTGATTTATTAGATTCTCATACAAGATCTATCTGGAGATAGTATATCTGCTTCCTGCAATATTTTGTCTTCAGTACTAATATCTATAGAAAAAGAGGTGATACTTGTTAAATCTTTGTATATCTTCTTATATCTGTTCTATTTACAATGTGCATTGTTCACCACTAGCATTTTCTTTTTTTAACTTTTCATGCACAATAATTATAAAGGTTTGTATTTTATAATTATTAACTGTGAAACAAAAGTAACAGCAGATCTTTTTTTTTCCAGGCTTCCCCTGAAAAAAAAAAAGATATTATCCTGTCAGACCTCCCCAGTAAACAAAAATAAACTAAATGAAAATAAAAATAAAATAATGACTTCGTTGGTGTCCAGCATGGCCTATCTTGTTGACCAAATACTTAAATATAATGATCTTAATCTTCTCCAATATTTTATTAACGTTTGTCTCACTCTTTCCCAGGAGACTCAGTAAATGGTTGTACCAATTGAATCTGCTTTTATTGGCATGCCAGCTTGCAGTGCCTATAGTAAAATGTTACTTTTACTAGTTACCAGTTGTGCAATCAGTCTGGGTGACCATATTGAATGGGCTGAACAATGATTTCCCCCATTGCTTCATTCCTTCATAGAGTTTCAACACATTTTCAACAATGGCCCTATCCACATATCTGCAGGATAAAGTTTGCATCTTGGTTAAAATAGTGGCTACATTTAATCTTGTGTTATTGAGCTTCACATCTGATTTATAATGTATTAATTGCTTTGATGTGTCAGCTGGAAGGAATCCATCGAAGCTTGCTATAGTTCATGCAGAACATTGCTTTTTGTGGTAAATAACTTTCTTGCAGCAGAAATTGTTTGTTATGTGTACTTTCGTACCTTTCTATGAAAGGGCAAAAAATAAAAATAAAAAAAAAAACAGAAGAGGAAGCAAACCACATCAAATGTATGCATTAAACTGAAAGAACTTTGCTTAAATTTGGGTGCAACATCCAGATGTTCAGACTATGGCACAAGCATTGTGCCTCCATCTGACAATTCTACCCCATATCTGAATTATGTAATTTTCTGCTTCAGTGTAGCATTTTAGCATTCTCTGCATTAAGACCCTGCAACACCACATTGTTTTATTTGCAAAATTATATGTCATAACTTATTGATTTATAGGCATGCATTACTGCTGCATTAAACACACAAAGAGACAATTCGATTGCCATGCATTGTAACTAGGTAGAGGTATAATAATTGTGTTTCCTTTAATTCTATCTGCAGCATGACTCAAAAGGTTTTGGCCAGGTGTTTTAAATCTTGGGGCTGCCTTAAACAAAGTGTGTTGTCATTGCTGTATTTCATTTGGTTAGGGACTATTTTAGATAATCCCCCCTTTCCATAACTTAACATGAGAATTAAAGTTGTTAGAAACCATAAACTTAAGTGCTTTCTGTTGAGGGGTTCACTGTTCCACCATGCAGGGGTGATTAACTTTACCCCTGCTTAATGCATCAAAATCTGAAGTCAGTGTACCTTCAGGTGAACACAGGAGACATACGACTAACTTTGTACAACCAGGCTGTAACAAGGTGATCAGTGAGATAAGGTGTGAATTTTATATACACTCTGTACTTTGAAATAGAATCATAGCAGGAAATGTTTTATGGTATAGCCTATAAATAATGGACTCTGTGATTCATAGAAATGGCCTGATTGTATGAGATGTACTGATGGCCTGATAAGTGCATGGACCTGTCATGCATGGGATTCATTAACAAAGTCTCACATCACATAACGCCTGACTGACAAGCAGCTCTGGGCCATATAATGCACATTGAGCATGCCTCACATCACATAACGTCTGACTGACAAGCAGCTCTGGGCCATATAATGCACATTGAGCATGCCTCACATCACATAACGTCTGACTGACAAGCAGCTCTGGGCCATATAATGCACATTGAGCATGCCTCACATCACATAACGTCTGACTAACAAGCAGCTTTGGGCCATATAATGCACATTGAGCATGCCTCACATCACATAACGTCTGACTGACAAGCAGCTCTGGGCCATATAATGCATATTGAGCATGCCTCACATCACATAACGTCTGACTGACAAGCAGCTCTGGGCCATATAATGCACATTGAGCATGCCTCACATCACATAACATCTGACTGACAAGCAACTCTGGGTCATATAATGCACATTGAGCATGCCTCACATCACATAACGTCTGACTGACAAGCAGCTCTGGGCCATATAATGTACATTGGGCATGCCTCACATCACATAACATCTGACTGACAAGCAGCTCTGGGCCATATAATGCACATTGAGCATGCCTCACATCACATAACGTCTGACTAACAAGCAGCTCTGGGCCATATAATGCACATTGAGCATGCTCAGTATGCAGTTAATTTCAATATCACACCGAGCACTTATTAAGATGCAGATATCTTACCAAAGAGAAGAAAGATATAAAGGACTGAAGATTTGAGCCTGCATAAAATAATTATAATACTTTTTAATGTCTCTTGGGTAAACTTTACAGATGTTCATCAGAGGAGTCTGGGGGGTCAACTGTTGAAAACAAAGTGCACGAAAGTGTTGATGAACAAAGGAAGTATGTAATGAGAATATATACTTTGGGTTAATGGGTGAAAGAAAATATAGCAAAATAACACACACCCACATACACACACACACATACATATATTTATATATATATATATATATATATATATATATATATATATATATATATATATATATATATATATATATATATACATATACATATATATATATACACACACACACACACACACACACACACACACATGCGCGTACACATGCAGCTGCATATACCCACATACACATGCGTGCACGCGCGCACACACACACACACACACACACACACACACACACACACACACACACACACTCACACACATTTTTCACAGAATGTCCAGATTTTTGCCTCATATTTCTGGTCTGTTCTTTTTTCAATCACTGATGATTGAATTCACTAAATAATGACACATGTTTGAGTTTCAAACTTTATATCCTTCAGAAAATACATGCCAACATAAAACCTGTTATTCTGTCAACTTTCTAAGGTTATATTATTAATATTTGAATATGTTCCTATTTTTAGGTCTTTGTCCCCCCATTATTTTATAGTCTGTCTAGATTTCTAGGGCTAAGAAGTTGGGATGTTTGTTAGCATGCCTGCCCTGGAAAGGAAGAAGGGAGTGTTATGTGCATGGTGCAGCAGGTGTGGTTAGATTTCTCTGGATCAGGATGGGGAAACAATTGTGTAGCGCTTCCTAGGGAGTTAGGATGGATTGATGATGTAATTTCCTTGTGGAAATGAGGAGCAGACGGGAGTAATTCACCCAGTGCATGTCTCACCCACAGGATGCTTCCGTGAGTATGTATGCTGGGAATAAAGTAGGAAAAACAACCCTACAGCAGTATGGCTCAGTCCCAGGATATCATGATCTCCCTGGTGGTCCCGACCCTTTTTGGAGTAAGTTTGATGAGGCCAGAAGGGCATGGTAGACCTGGGGATTGAGGAGAAGCACTGCATCCCACTGTTGGTCATCTGTGAGAGAAAATAAAAACATAAAAATATGAGTATGGAATGGGATGAATCTTCAGATTTGTTTCTCCTTGTACTTTTGCTATATTTGAGTATATTTTCTCTGGTCCTGCTTAATGTATTGTCCTCTAACTGTTTTCTTAAAAGGTCCATTCCTTGCATGGAAATCTGCCTAGTCAGGAGCATTTCATCAGTGCACACATGTAAAGTAGAGGGTAGAGCGTTAGCTATGTAAATTGGTGGCCTTCAAAGTTGTGAACCAAAAAAAAAAAAATAATTACAAAAAAGTTCTCTGAACTTAAAGAGCATGCTTTACAATCCTCTGAATCCTGGCATTTTGACATCAGAAAGCAATTCTACTATTACATTTCTGCATGTGAAATTGTAGACCCCCCCCCCCCTCCCCACTGACAGCTTGAGCCCAGGGCAGATGCTCCCTTCAACTCTGGTACAAGGTATAACCTTTTCACTTATGAATACTGGTATAGGTGTCTTTTCTCCTGTTCCCTCCTCTGAAAAAGCAACTCATGCCAGTGACTTTCTCCTGCTTTAAGTTTTGGCAATTAATTTACTTTCAGCAACTTCTATATCACTAAGTATCTATGTCTGAGAGCCTTGTTTCTGGCTTGCCCTCTGGGTTGACTTTACAGAGGGAACTCTAGGGCTCCGTTCATGTATCCTCTCCTCTCCTCTTCTAGTAAGTTTATCATGATGGGTTTCTCCCTGTCTCAATACAGGCTTCCTTCATTAAGTTCTAGCTCGGTCTTTTCTGAAACGTTCCATATCATGCAGAATTTTTTTTTCTGTTTCAGCTTCTGCACTAACTTCTTTCACTGACATAATATTTAGCAATGCATTACATTGTATCAGTGGTTCAATATGTACCACTCTTGATTTTAGTTTTAGAAGATCAGACGTCTGTGACTTCTATTCCCAAAAGTGCTTCGATAAATTTTAATATTACTGGTACTGTAGTACAGAACTAAGAGTGTTGTACCCCTGAGTACGCCATCCTTGAGATGAGACATTAAACAGAGGTTTCATTAGCCTGTGTGGGTGGTAGCTCATGTGGATAAAAAAAGATCTTATGGCACTTATTAAAAAGAATAGGGGTGCTTGTTGTATATTGCATTTATTTGTATATTGTATATGCACATTCCATTTTTGCAATAAGATAATCTCATGTACTTTGTATTGCATTTTTAACCCCCACCCCTCCTGCCACAGCCACCTTCTTACCTCATCAATAATGTCTTAAAATAACATTTTTCACAAATATATTACACAATCATTCCTCACATATTCTTTTTAATATATATATCCATATTGCCAAAGGCAATTTTTTATCCAATGAATCTATTTCATTTCTTTTCCACTTCTGTATTTCCCATATAATAGCATGTTCTTATTCAAAGAATTTTATTCTTTACACATTCTTAATAAATGTGTTCCATTCTTTCTTTACAACATATTCCTCTGGATTTACGAAGCCCTTTATAGCGTGCAGGATTAGTTTAAGAGCTATTTTTGGCAATATGGCTGACGTGCGATCCAGGAACGAGCTCCCGGGACTTGCACGTGAGCTCTTAGGCTAATCCTGCACGGACCGAGCTCCTGTATGCAAATTACCCTCATTTGCAGGTGAAAACCATGAAAATTAGGGTAATTTGTGATCCAGGAAGCAGGCAGCTGTCAGTGCAGGATGAGTGCAGTCTGCAGAAATGTACTTGGTTAGTAACCGAGTACATTTCTGCAAACTACAAAACGGAGCTATGACAGCTCCAAATAAAGGCTGCATATTATTGATGAAGCATGCCAATAGCCAAGTAGATGGCCATTGGCATTGCAAAATATGTAAAAAAAAAAAAAAAAAAAAAAAAAAACAACTTTTAATTTTTTGTCGCCGATCTTGCCTGTTTAAGCATAGGGCAGTCGGGGGGAAAATAATAAAACAAACCTAAAATAAGCATTCTAACTAAAAGCTGTATTCAGCCATGCAAGTCAATGGTAGGCATAAGACAACCTGGCCAGTGAGTAATGGTTGCTAAGGGGGGAGGCTCAGTGTGCGACATGTAACTATGCATTAGCAGGCAATCCTATGTAAATGAGGGGAAGGATAGTGAATCCCAGATTTTCCCAGGGTGTGAGGCAGGTCCCAACAGTGTAAGAGTAGGAATAGCTGGGTGCAAGACTAGGATATAGGTGACATCTTGGGGGGGTGTGTCAGGAATACTGTAAGTGTATTGGAGCCCTGTGGCTCGGGACTACTCCTAGCTTAGCACAACTAAGCTAGAGGTGTGTCCAAGCTGCCTAGCACTCCTTACAAAGTGTAAGTGGGTGTGTGTGCCATGTACTGGGTTTCACAGGAAGAAAAAGGAAGTTAAACCAGGAAATAGCAGCTATGTGCACATTTGAGCACTCTGTTTGTGCAGCGCGCACAGAGGATTAAGCAGGGAGATAAAGGGAAGGGAAAACAGCAGTAGGAAGGTAATCAAGGAGAACTAGCTTAGCTGACAGGTGAAATGTATCAGAAACAGCCAATCACACAGGCAGCAGCCCAGCCCAGCACACCACTATAAACTATGCAAACACCTTTCCCCCTTGTTATTCCCAATAACACTGCACCACCGGTGCATACAAATGGGGACATTTTTGAAAATGAAAGTAAGAGAAATAATACTAGGAGCTGCTTTTGCTATCATAAACCAGCATGTGCAAGAGGCTGAGGGTGGTGAGGATGTGAATGCTGCTGAGCAACCCATAGTGAGGAGACGGAGAAGAGTGTACAGACTCAGGGTAACCTACCAAGGGCTACATGAGCTGGAGATAGTGGAGCACTATAGGGTGGACAGGGACCTCCTACAACAGATTGTTGAGCTGTGCCAGCCACGCCTCACATATAGAACTAACAGAGGGGAACCCATCCCAGTGGATACCAAGGTATGTGTAGGCCTACGAATACTAGCTACAGGTACCTTGCAAAGGCCAACTGGGGATATGATGGAGATATCACAGGAATCAGCATCCATGGTACTCCACCAGTTCCTGGATGCCATGTCAGCACATGTCGGTGAGCACGTATATCTCCCCATCACCCATGAGGCGTTGGCCAGCAATATGCATCTTTTCCATCAAATTGCAAAATACCCTGAGGTAGTGGGTGTAATAGACTGCATGCACATATGCATCAAAGCACCACCCGGTGAGTGGGGTAGGGTCTACATCAACTGCAAGGGCTTCCCCTCCATCAACTGCCAGGTCATTTGTGATGCCCAGGGCATAATAACGAATGTGCGTGTTGGCTGCCCTGGAAGCTACCGCGATTCCCACATCTGGCATCTGATGCAGCTGTACCACAGATTTGCCAATGGGGACATCCCACACGGTCACCTACTGGGGGATGCTGGATACGCACTGTAGCCATGGCTGATGACACCCATCAGAAATACATCCGAACAAGAACTCCATAATGAGGCACACACACAAACACAAATCATAATAGAGTGTGTGTTTGGGATGCTCAAGTCAAGGTTCTGGTGTCTGGACACATCTGGGGGAGCCTTGCAGTATTCACCAACTACATGTACCCAAATTGTCCTTGTATGTGCTATGCTACACAATATGATCCTGCGGAAACAGCTGCAGCAGGAACAGCATGGAGCAGGGCTACACATCCCCCCCACCATTGTCAAGGCCTGCACAGGCACAGAGTGACTTGGAGGAGGAACAACCTGAGCCTGCCCCAGTAGGCAGAAGGAGGCATGCCCAGTATGCCCTGGCCCTGGCAAAGAGGCATCACATAGCACATGCACTGACACAGTAAGGACCCAGTGAATGTCCCCTCTCTCCGACTCTCACATACAGTAAAAGGGATGCCAAACATGACACTACCTGTGCTCAACCATGTATAGGAAGTGTACTCTGTGCATCCGATATAGGCAGCCCTGCAGCACCACCCTCAATACTGGGACACCCACAAGGTAAGTGACTCACACATTCCAGTTGGGGGGGTCACATACCCAACAACTGTTACAGCCAGCAGGATAGGTGTAGACAAACACAAACAAATGCTGCATTATGGCCTCTGAATGAGCCCTATATGTAAACCCCCCCCAGGCCTACACAGACAGACTACAGCAGGCCAGGCAGTTGGATGTATGATGTGAAGGCTAGGAAGTCTGAAACTAATATGTAGGCAGTGAAAGCTAAGATCTGTAGTACACTGGTATGCCACTAGCCAGCACAATAAGCAAGACTACAGACTGAAATGGAGTACCCGACATACCAGTACAGTCCTAGCAAATGTGTAGAAGTGTCAGGTATGCCCCCCCATCCTACGTACACTAATAGTAATAGTCAGGTGTGCCCCCCCCACTCCTGTGTAGAAATGTAGAAACAGTCAGGTGCCCCCCCACCCCCCAGCTATGCAGAAATGTAGCAACAGTACATGACAAATGACCGATGGATACCCTGCAGACACAGCATGCTACCTGTCGGTGTACAACACAAAGGTCAGCATCGCAGTACAAACAACCTGGGCATGCTCCACACATGCAATACAGATGGCCATACTGGGCATGCTCACACACTTAGAAGAATGAAGGCAATGTCAGTCAACAACATACTGAAAGGTCATGCTGGGCATGCTCACACACTTAAACACATAAAGGCCATGTCTGCAAACACCAGTGGACCAGACATATCTGGCAGTCACAGTTCTTAGTGCAGACACATGTCAGTATGCACCACTCCTGCCTTGCACACACAGTGGATAGGAATACAGACATATTTGTAAGGACAACACACTATAATAAGCCAAAGGTAGACAGACATAGATGTGTGGAAGAGGGTCACCATGACAAGGACCCATCCAGGACTGTCCCACTCAGCACACAGCCAAAGGCCCACAACCACATGAGGTGCAGACGCACTCACTGCAGATACTAGCCATTAGCATCTGTCAGCATGACAGAATATGTGGTGCTCGTGCCAGCTGTGCAACATGACTGTACAAGGAAGTAGTCATCTAGTAGCTGTATACATGTACCTGTGATATATGACCCCGTGTGTGCCCGCATGTGGCATGTCAACCCCTACATGAATGGGTTATGGCCCATGCACACACCGCCCACCCCATAGTAGTATTATGACAAGCCTGCTGATGTTATCCAATGTAAAATACACCTTTGTGAGAGCCGTAGCTCAGAAATCACCATGGCGTGTCCCATAACTGTGTACTGCTGTAGTGATAAACCAGTTAGGTAGTAGTCCAAACGCCAGACTTGGCAACTGTGTGAGTGTGTGTTTGTGTGTGTGTCTGTCTGTCTCTGACTGTGTAGACAGCAATGCTTTTTAGGATACTTAAGCTCCGTACAATTCATATACTGAACTTTGGCAAGGCCGTTGATGTCACTCACTTAGAAATACACCTCTGGGAAAGTCATAGCCCAGTAGTCTCCATAGCGTGTCCTGTAACTGTGTACTGTTGTAGTGTGATAAAGTAGGTAGGTGTTCTAACCCCAGACCTGGCAACTGTGTGTGTGTGTTTGTGTGTGAATCTGTGTGTGTGTGTCTGACTGAGTAGAGAGCAATGCCTTTTTAGGCTACTCACACTCCGTACAGTTCATATACTCAACTTTGGCAGGGCTGCTGATGTCACTCACCTAGAAATACACCTCTGGGAAAGTCATAGCCCATTAATCTCCATAGCACGTCCTGTGACTGCGTACTGCTATAGTGTGATAAAGTAATTAGGGAGGTGTTCTAACCCCAGACCTGGCAACTGTGTGTGTGAATCTGTGTGTGTGTGTCTGACTGAGTAGAGATTCATGCTTTTTAGGCTACTCACACTCTGTAAAATTCATATACTCACCTTTGGCAAGCCTGCTGATGTCACTAACCTAGAATTACACCTCTGGGAATGTCACACCCAGTAATCTCCATCGTGCATCCTGTAACTGCATACCGCTGTAGTGTGATAATGTAGGTGGGTAGGTGTTCTAACCCCAGACCTGGAAACTGTGTGTTTGTATGTGGATCTGTGTGTGTGTGTGTGTGTGTGTGTGTGTGTGTGTGCACGTGTGTGTGTCTGACTGAGTAGAGAGCAATGCTTTTTAGGCTACTCACACTTTGTACAATACATATACTCAACTTTGGCAGGGCTGCTGATGTCACTCACCTAGAAATACACCTCTGGGAAAGCTATAGCCCAGTAATCTCTGGGGCGCATCCTGTAACTGCATACTGCTGTAGTGTGATAACATAGTTGGGTAGGGGTTCTAACCCCAGACCTGGCAACTGTGTGTTTGTGTGTGGATCTGTGTGTGTCTGACTGACAGCAATGCTTTTTAGGCTACTCACACTCTGTACAATTCACATACTCACCTTTGGCAAGCCTGCTGATGTCACTCATCTAGAAATACACTTCTGGGAATATCACACCCAGTCATCTCTATAGCGCGTCCTGTAACTGTGTACTGCTGTAGTGTGATAAAGTAGGTAGGTGTTCTAACCCCAGACCTGACAACTGTGTGTGTGTGTGTTAGTGTGTGAATCTGTGTATGTGTGTCTGACTGTGTAGAGAGCAGTGGTTTTTAGGCTACTCACACTCTGTACAATTCATATACACAACCTTGGCAAGGCTGCTGATGTCAGTCACCTAGACATACACCTCTGGGAAGAGTGTAGCCCAGTAATCTCCATAGTTCATCCTGTAACTGCGTACTGCTGTAGTGTGATTTAGAAGTGTGGTAGGGTTCCATCCCCACCCATGGCAGTTCTGGATGTTTCGTGTGTTTCAATGTGTGTGTATGAAGCAATGCATTATAGGCTATTCACTCACAGTATATTTCAAATGCCCTACTGTGGCAATCCTGCTGATGTCATCCATTGTGAAATACAACTATGGGGAGACAGTTCATCTGTAATCCCTGTGGTGCATCCTGTAACAGCCCCGTGCTGTAATGTGATAGAGACCTCGGTTAGGGGTTCTATACCTACACATATCAGTTGTGGATGTTTTGTGTGTGTCTCACTGTCTGTGTATGGAGCAATATGTTTTAGGCTAGTCATTTGCTGTACAGTTGAAATACCCTACTTTGGTAACCCTGCTGATGTCATACATTGTGAAATACACCTTTGGGGAAGAGGTACTCCAGTAATGTCCATGGCGCGTACTATAACTGTGTAGTGTAGTAAACTAGTTAGGTAGGGGTTCTACTCCCAGGCATGACAAGTGTGCATGTGATTGTGTGTGTGTAACATGTATCCTCTGTAGAGGTGGCTGTGAGTGTGTGACACCTGTGGCCAATGCGGAGGGGGTTTTGCTCAGTTCTTTTATGGTGGCCTTACTATATATCACCATACCAACCATACAGGGATACCAGACGTAAATTAGCTGAGAGGCTGGTGTGCAAAGCCATACCCAGACATGTGACATCAAGGCCAGCCAATCACAGTTAGCAACCCCATTATTACCCAGAGCACACACACATGCCTAGACAACAGCCAATATGTGAGTAGTATACTGCATATTGGCCACTAATAGTAACTCTGCAGTGATAGAAGTGGACTACAGAGGGCATGTCTCCCTAGCCATCTGTCCAATATGCACATACATGCAGACAGTGCACCTCCACTATGTTCCCAAATGGACACCTGCACCACCCATGGTGCCTTCACATGCGACTCTCAATGGACATACCATGCCTAATAACATGCCCTGTATGGACAGATGACACTGACATTAGGGAATGCTGTCAGCATGCTATCAATGTAGGTGCAGGGTAAACCTGTTGCTCATTACCAGTTCCTGCCACAGGTGGGAAGACTGGCACATCCAATGATAATCTGTGTTCACAACATCGGCCAGACACCCCAGGTACAGTTCCACATGTCACTGTACATCCATGTGGGAGGTATGCACATCCCAGACACTATTCATGTCATGGAGTAAGGAACATATACATGGCAAGTGATGCACAGCATTGGCCACACACAATAGTCATGCAGATGACTGGATGGGGGATGCAATACTCACCTGTGTGGGCAGATGCAGAAACCACAGGATTGAGGCACAATGCAGACCATCATCATGTGGCCTGATGCCAAGGTATACCCATCCCCTACCCTTGTACAGCTTGCTGGCACAGCTGGCCACCACACACCCGTGCAGACATGCAACCATGCATGTCAGGACTGGCACCCTATGTGTTCGTGTGTGTGTTGTATGGTGCATCTGACCACATCCACACTCACTACAACCCCCCAGGGCATACTGAAGCATGCTGTTTGATGTCTGACACCTCATCATACTCTATGCCCATACAACCTCTGTATGACCCATGTGGTGCATGTGATACCTGCACATCGATGTGTTGTGGCAATCCCATTAGTGATGAGTCGCACTCCTAGCCCTACCAAGTGTGTCAATGTGTGTGCGTCCATGTGTGAGTGTGCCTGTGTTGACTCTGGCAGCTGTTCATGCAGACAGGCACGTGTACATCACCTACTGTATATCTATCGTATCCCTGTTGCAAATGTCACTCATCATCACAAATATGCTCTGAGTGCTCCACAGCAGGTAAACCATGTGGCGCATCCAATAACTGCATCAAACTGTGATAGCACTACATAGTTGTCGGGGGTTTGATACTCTGTGCTGGTAGGCGTGTGACACAAACATGCTTCTGTTTTACTCTACCACCCCTCAATGACATGTATTTGCCCCTGTCTGCCTCCCCCACTCCCTCTCCAGTGGATTTGGAGACCCACACCTGCTATGCTTAGGCAGCAGCATGTGTAATTTAAGTGATGCTCATGATCAGCTGATGGCCTCTGGACGAATTGCAGCCCTCCCCTAGGTGATTGCATGTGGAACGGCTGTGGTAACGATCCCATAGTGAATTGCATGGAAACACACTCCAATACCTAGGAGCAACATGGTGGTGTTGGCCCTTTACAGTTACTGTGAGCAGGAACCCGATCTGTTGTTTGGCAAATAGCATCTCAGATGAATTGGGGATTTACCTCTAACAACATACACTGTGGAAAGAGGGAAACAAACAGGAGGGGAATGTGCCTGACCTGACTACAGACTGTAAGTGCTGCTATACTGCATGTGGAGTACTGTTGGTTTAACAGTGTTTGTCTGGATATGCCTGTCGTACATGTCACAATACCTGCCATGTCAGTCCCATGCATATGAGGGGATCCCATCCGCAGACTGGGCAGTGTTGTGCCTTTGGTTTCATGTGTCAGCTACGGTGCACCTATCTGTGGAATGCAGAAGGTAGTGCGAGGATAGCAGACAGTAGATGGTGTTAGCTGGGAGAGTTACAGATGCCACAACCCTCATAGGACCTATGGTACAACAAACCCTGTTACGACAGTATATATATGAGGGTATTACAGCAACATGTTAATATTGGCCCTGTGTTTGTGCCTCCAGCCACAACTCTGTCAACCTTTGTACATATGTCATGCAGTAGGGGGTGCATATGTTCTGTACTCCATAGTCATTGACAGCACATCTGATAACAAGCCAGTGAGATATCAGACTGCTACACATGTTATGTATAGTAGGGGTTATAATTGAGGACATAGTCTGGGCATTATGTGGTTGTGTGTACAGTACTGAGGTATGTGTAAGTCTGGTAATTGTCGACAGTGTGTGTATAGTGAATATGTACCTTGGCCTGTGTAGAGACTGTTGTAGATGTCATTGTTCCTGGTCCTGTTCTATCTGATGTTACATGCTGCTCCACTGTATGTCATCCTAACAGCTTACATATTTGTAGGGGCGAACACACACATGTCCCATACCACAGGCAAGCATTGGACCACACTGTCTAGTGGCCCAGTATATGTAGGGGTGTTGTGTGAGTGGCTCATATGAGGATGGTGTAGGTCAGATAGTCCATATACTGTAATACTACGCTAACTTACCATATGTGGCTGTGGCTGTGTTCACATTGGTTGTGGTTATGCACTTTCACACAGGTGTCTGTTACTCTGTGATGTGACATGCCTGTAGAGCCTGCTATCTATGCAGGTACATGTGTATCCCCACATGGGAGATGTAGCCCAGTGTTGCGTCAATCTGCCTGTAGCTTGCACTGTGCTTTGTTACATGCCTAGCACATTACTGTACTTATCCAGGGAGATGACATGTCCAGATACTTGCCAGATGTACTTCTGCTGGGCCACGATGACAGTCATGTATGTCAGACAAAGTAGTGGGATGCTGTTCAGATGTATGTCACTAACTAGTGGGTAGTATGTGGCCATGGCACCTCTGTACCAGCGGTTATTATGTGACAGGACAGACAGGGGTGTATGAATGCATAACCTATGGGGGCAAATGTATGCCAGTATTTGCATGTTATACTCATCTACATGGCTGTTAACATCCACATTGATAGGCCTGGTCCACATGTCTTGCATGATGGGGTTCTGTGTATACCCCTGGACTGACTAGCGTGTGTCAGACTGTCCACATATATTGGGCGTATCACAGCTGTAGTCCACAGGGGCGTTACTGTGCTAGCAGTGGTACTGTACTATGTTGACCTTAGGATGTCTGATAGTAGCCAATGGCGCACATGTCCACAGCAGATGTGGCCTCCCACACACACCATATCTGTGAAGATGATCCCTATTACAGTAGCAATAGTCTACAAATATACCTGCAATACATACATGACATCCCCTTGCACTGAGAGGTTGAGACTATTGGGGCTGAGGTAGGACTCCACTCCATGTGTAGGACATATAGCAAACATATATATATATATATATATATATATATATATATATATATATATATATATATATATATATATATTTACATCTCATTATACATACATCCATATAGATATGTACACATTTACATATCTTGCTTACTGTATCATAACAGTTGTACACATATGTGCCTGTGTTCCAGACTCTGTCCTCCACCTACTGGCTCAGCACATGTGACATACTGTCAGGGTTTGGTATGTAATGGGCTGTGTGTATGTCATGCTGTCATCCCTACCATCCCTCCACTGCTGCTGTGTCCCCCACACATACTTGGGGGTTGGGGCCATATATGTGTGGACTCCACCTACACAATACATGTATGCCCTAATGCACTGCAGAGGGCAGTGTACGTAACCGTGGTATATGACCCAGTAGTAGTGAGTTTAGGGAGGTGCACCATGACCAACCTAGGCTGTAACAACATGTGTGGGTATCTGGGGTAAGCTGCCTTAAGGTATCTGAATGTACATTACCATACAGTCCACCATGGGTAAATGCAGGCCTACTGCCTCCTGCCATACAGACTTTTCTGTTTGTCAGTGTGATTGTGATGGTGTCAGTTATGCATTGTTATGTAACAGATACATCCCATTGTGTCAACTGGGGTCTGTCCCCCCTAGGGATTGTGTACAGAGTGTAGATAGAGGCTGCTGACATATTCATCTACATTACGTACTGTTGATTGTCTGGTATGCTGTGGGCCAGTCTGTCATTACTATTGTACTACTAGAAGGCCTTGGCCTGGACAGCAACGTGTCAACTTTACCAGACTACTGTCTCAGTATAACTGTTTCACAGTTGCATTACACTGTTCATATGGATGTCAGTGTCTAAACGGCTATATGACATGGCATATACAACTGTCATAATATACAAATATAGCTTTCACATTCATTGATGGGCACCTGTGTGTGGTGTTATACCCTTTGATATCTCTGTGGGTATGTGTTGCAGGCTATGAATGTCATTCGTATGGGTGGCTCAAACAGTCTCCATTTGGTAAGGTGGTGACTGTAGGAATACTGGCTGCCCAATTGGTGTGCACGTACTACATATGTATCATACTATACATATTTGTGTGTGTGTATGTGTACATATATATATATATATATATATATATATATATATATATATATATATATATATATATCTGTATCTGCATATATATACCTGGATCTGCATATATCTGTCTGTGTATATGTATCCTAGGGATGGCCATGTTGTGTGTGGTCCTGGTTATGGGATCTGCAATACTTGTTACTGTATTACAGGGGGATGTGCCTGGCTGGGGGGAGTATACCTATTCGTACCAGATGTATATTGTGCGGGGCCTGTCAACACCATTAATGTTGCATGAAGACATATATGTTTTTGTTATATCCCCATTGTTATCACCAGATGTCTGTCCATATACACCTATATATGTACATGTATATATCTGCTGACATATACATAACCTGCTGTATATATTTACACATGTAGATGTCGACATATATATCCATAGATGTAGGCATTTGCATGTATATATGTTCATATATATTTATATGTATATATCCTTATATCTATCTATCTATATATATATATATATATATATATATATATATATATATATATATATATTTATACATATATCTACATATATCAATATGTTGTACCTGTTTAGACATTAACATATTTACTCACACACATACATCTATATGTTGCAATACATTCTCTGTACTGTTGAATGACTGGGCTGGATAATATGTTTGTGGAAACATCAGGGTTATGTATATCTGCCATGGTTTAGTGGAAATTCACTTTGTGTATGGTGTGCAGGGTCCTGGGTACAAGACTTGCAAAGACAGTTTATTTTGTTGCTGGCCAGAACACTCCTGCTTGCCCCATGCTAACCTCATTAAAAGGAATGGAAAAAAGGGTTGATAGGAAATTGGTGAAAAAAGGGCACAAATAGGTAAGACGGGGGGGGGATACCTAGGCATGTGCAGGAAGGGTGTAGGAAAGGACCATAGCTGCCCTTTCCTGCTACAGTAACAGCTGTGCATAAACACTAAAGTTGGAGGTAGATGTGGACCCTCAAATCCCTGGGAGAGGGGTGAGGACAACATAAATGCATTGTGATGCCAATTAGACTAGATTACATGTGTCCAGTGGACACATGTGTGGAATGGACAGCCATGTATGGGGCGAGATTGTTTCGTGGGAGCATATTGCCCTTCCATTATCTTTTCAGGTGGGAGTGGGATGTTGGGGAGGGGCTGTAGATATATTTGGGGAGGGAGGATGGATAGGTTACTAGACATGACACACAAGACACCTACAGGGGTTGTATATGACACATGTGGGGGTGAACACCTTGATGGGCAGGGGTGTTGGGATATAAGCCCCCTAGTGGTAACAGTGGGACTGAGGTTACCACCCATGGGCAATCACCATGGTGTCACCACAGTGCCATACTCCTGTGAAATATGACTGCAGACCATCCTCCTGCTGACACATGTACACCTGCAACACAAATGGATAACATTATGGAGATAACAATTACTGTTACTGACAGCTGAAATGCATCATAGCTGTATGGCTACACTACCCGACATGTATGCATTACACATTACCCCTGACAACATCTCACAGTGCAGTACATTACAGCACTCTATAACAGTCACAGTGTGCATCAGAACCATATTAGCCTGTCCCTGCATCGATGTTATGGATGACAGGGATGTGACACAGGTATCATCATATGCACAGAGTGTGTTGCTGGTTTGCCAGAGGCCGAGGGTGGTCCATACATGTGTCACCATGAGTGTGGGTGAGGGGTTTGGTTCAATGATTGGGGCATGGTGATGTGGTGTGTGTTGGTATGGGGTCGCCCTAGGTGTGGTTGCATATTTTGTGGGTATACATGCACACAGTCCTGCAATGTGGCCACCCTATACAGGTGTTGTTGGACATCTGCAGACCATACCTGGCAGGGTGAGCAGTTCAGTGCCTCCATCCACGGACAGGCTGTGCCTGCCAGGGGTTCCATGGGCACGTGCGGGTACAGACCTTGAGGTGCTACTCTCCCCTGATGATGACAGGGGTCTGCTGGAACCATGTCCCACCTGGAACTGGCCAGGGACACGTGCACGAGGTCTGCTATTGTGTAGTGTGGACAGCACCCCCAGTGGTGTGCTCGGGCTGGTACTGCCACTACGGGAGCGGCTTGGTGTCCTGGCACATCCACATTGACCACCAGCTGCTGGTGTTTCTGGCCTACGTCCACGCGGATGTTGCACCACTCCCACCACACATTCAAGCATGGACATTCCACGGTCAAGTAGGCCCACCATCTCACCCCACCATGTATCCATGACCTCGGTATGTTCACAGATGGCAGCAGCAATGTCATGGAGGGTACCACTTACAGATGAGAAAGCAGCCCTCTGCAGCCTCAGGCCCTGTCTGGTGTGCATGTCTATACATGCCTGTGCCTCCATTACAGCCTGAAACATGCTCCTGGTGGTACCAGTTGTGGCACCTCTGTCAGGGGCATGATGACCAGCGGCCCTCCCATGAGCACCATGGTAAATCTGCCGATGTGGTGGCCTGCTGGACATCTGACTATGCTGACTGTGACCCGACACAGTTGGCATGGACACCACACCTTTCTGGTCACTGGCACCAACCACCAACTGTCCCTCTGCTATGACCACATGTGATGGAGTTTGTAGGGGCACTGTAACTGTGTGCAGGCCTGGGGTGGCTAGGAGGGTGATGACACATGTAGGCGCAGTGTCGGCCTCTGACAACCTCACCTGTGCCTCACCAGTACCATCATCATCAGTGTCTGTACGGACACCTACCTCAGTTTGCATGCAGGAGGGAACCTGACCCACCTCGCCACCTGTGGGGGAAACAAACACACATGTTAAGACCTGTATAGCATTGCATAACAGTACGCACACTCACAGTCACACACACACACACAGTCACACACACACACACACACACACACACACACACACACACACACACACACACACACACACACATGCACACACAGACACACAAACACAGACACAGACGCACACACATGTACACCCACAAACACTGACAGTCCACCTTACTACCTCCTTTACCCTGGGTTTACAGACAGTCCCACATTCAGTTACAGATGTTCCCCATCCTGCATGGCACTTGCTAACATACACTCATTAATACTACCCATTAACATATCATATCTCTCCATGCCTACATGTGTGATCACAACACATGACCTGTTACTCCATCACCTCCCTCACTTTGGTGGAGTAGGTAGTACATGGCCTCACTGCTGTCATCCAGTAATACCCTGTGTATGCCCAGTCATGGTGTACATGGCCCCTATATGGTTGGGGCCGCTACATTCATTACATATGTCACACACCGGAGCCTCATACTGCAGTCTTAATCAGTCCATGCCACATCTGCTGCACAATCAACCCGTCATGCGGACAACAGTAATACCTGGATATACTCACTGATGTGGTCTGGTAATTCCCCATTGCATTAGTAGTGCTGCATATGTGGGTAGCCGGTTATCTATCTGCTGCTAGCATTATGATGTGTATACCTGGTATGTACTTTTCCCTCCCAATGCATGTTCTGTGCTACTGACCTTGTTATGCTATCAGCTATCCTGTGTTCACATATCGGCCAGGCTGTCCTGGTGTCTCATGTGTCACTACATCTACAGCACAATCCCAAGGAGAAGTACTGCCATGTGATCAATCCCACTATCGCCTGTGCATACATGGACACCCACACAAACAGACACACATGTACAGACACATCAGACATACATCGACCACACTCCACCAGATTGCTCTTACACACACATTCAACCCCCCCCCACACACACACACCTATGTGTGGGGTTGCACACCTTTTGTACACACAGTCCTCCCATTACCCTTCTGTCAGCATGCATTACATCTGGTGCTCAACAGCATGCAGTGCAACCATAGTGACCTCATCACAGTGGCAATATACATGTGTGTGATGCATGGGCTGTGTTGGTAGGTGATGGCCCTTCCCCTTGTTAACACTGCACCCATGTACGAAGTGTTACTGTCGTCCTGTTCTGCACCCTGCCTTGTACTGTGCACAATACCACACAGGTGTACAAACCATTGCTGCTTATGTAGTTCTGTGTCTGTTATGTTAGCTCCAATGCTCACAGCCCCAATGTGTTACAACACCTCATACCTGGTATGATATGTGAATGGATATAATTTGTAAATGCCTGATGTCTGCTTTACAGATCACAACATCAGCAGTGCATGTATGACCAGTACAGGACTATTACACTGACACCCACCAGACCTTACCATGGCTGTGGGGGGTACCCTACACATGTCCCAGAACTCTGCATGGTTGCAAGGTCTACTCATGTGCACATCCCTTGGAGTGCACACACTGCTGCCACTATTGCTGTGGGGTCAGGGTTACAGCTGCCACAGTTACATAACCTGATTGTGTGCAGTTGCAGCCATGAGGGTGGTGTTTCACACATGTCCCTACTGTAGGCCGTGTATCCTGCCATACTCTCCATCCCTGAGGACACATTGTACAATGACAGGATGTTAGGTATCTTGCATGTGTCTCTTGTACCCTTCCAATACCCCAGCATGGTCACTACTGTGACGCAGTGCATTTCACAACAACAAAACGTGAATGGGTACAGCATGCGGTATGGGTAGGTGTGTTAGATGTGTGCATGGAATATCCCATAGCCATTACATGCACAGTGTCTTGTCATGCATGAACATGAACCATACTCACCGGCTACAGGCTGCTGCTGTGGTGGTATCCTGGAGGGACTTACATAAGAGTGTGAGAATGTTGTTGTCAGTGGCCACAGCTGTGGCATTCATAAAGGGTGAGTGCAGCATTATGTTACAACTACAGTAGGGCTCCACAATACTACAGCTTATGCACGTCTGTTTATTACTACTACACAGCGACAGACTATGTATATGACATCTCAGATTTGCATGATGTACCTGTACAGATGCAGATGCATACACACGAGTGCTGTACTGATGTGCCCTGGGGCCATACCTGCACGCTCCTCAGCCAGTCTGTCGATGGCACCCACCTCCACAATGCTCCCTGCCATTTGTTGGTGCTGCAGGTGGGCAGGTGCCACAAGGCTCCTGAGTAGCTCCTCCACACGGGTGAGGGGTGGATGGATGGCTTGTCCCCCCCTGTTGTGAGGTGGTCTCCTTGTACAGCAGCAGCACGCCGACGTACATGGCGAAGCAGGTCACTGAAATGATGCTGGACTTGCTCATAGCTGCGGTTATGCAGTCCAATATCATTGACCCTGTGGACTAGTTCATTCCATGGGGGGGTCCTCTCCCGCTGATCTTGGGCTGCCTGTCTGAACAGCTGTTCATAGTACTGCACCAAATGTGATACTATGACCTCTGTCTCGGCAGCACTGTAGGCAGGCAGACGGATGTGGGGCATCCTCCCTGGAGGACATAAAGATGGAAACAGGTCAGTGCAACTCATACAGCAGGGTTACCATAGTTCTTAATACACATCTTTGTCTTCCCCCACCATATCAGCTACAAGAAACCATTCACAGAATGCAATTGGTATATTGGCTGCTTACCTACCATTGGGACATATGTTATATTGTACCAAGATTTGTGCTGTGTGTTTGTGCCATGCTTATGTTTTACATACCTGTCATTTTTTTCCTGACAGCTGTGACTGCCTGTTGTTGTTTAAAGTTTACTTTATTTTCTTCTTTTCACTGTGTGTGTGTATGTGTGTGTGTGTGTATGTGTGTGTGTGTGTGTGTGTGTGTGTGTGTGTGTGTGTGTGTGTGTGTGTGTGCGTGTGTGTGTGTGTCTCTCTCTCTCTCTCTCCACTAGAGTGATTGAGCTGCTTTGAATGGATTGCAGCATGGCTTTTGTAAGTGATGTACATGATCAGGGTGATGGGCTCTGCACCAATCAGTGTGCAACAGTTGCTAACTGCATGCAGCCTGCTGTGTAGTACTTCAGCTAACCACTGTCATGGCAACCCAGTACTATAAAATACTGACTCATGTGGGTGTTATCCCTTAACCTTCCCAGTATGGAGGACAACCTTCCTGTATGTGGGCAGCAGTGTTACAGACAACAGTGTGCAATACCTCTTACAGCAGGAATTGTAGACAGAGGCCAATTACACATTCGTATGAGGTTCCAGACCTAGAGACAGTGTGAGTAATGTTCATATGTGCATTGTATATTGATGGTCTTGCAGTGTTTGCGTGTACATAGTTGTTTAGAATGGAATGCAGTCTGTCTGCATTGCTCTCAACTGTGGGCCTATCCACATGATGGCCAGTGGATTGTGTGCTTGGTTTGGTCTGTGCACTACACAGGTCTTACCCTACATATATCACTGGCAGTCTGTCTGTTATGTGCTATCAGTACATAGCTACATCCATTTGTGTTTCTGATGTCGTATTCCTGCATAAGGGTATGTTGTAACAAATCCTGTAACACCAGCAATATCCAGGATGTGTAACAGCAATATTGCAAGTATGGTCCTGTGTGCCTGCCTCTGGCCTCCACATATATGGCAGGCTTTGTCATGCTGTGATACAGTTAGAGGTTGTTGGGTAATGGCCTATCATTATTTACTGCTAGCATTCCTGCTACCATCCCAGTCATATTGTGGACTCCCACAAAATATGTTGGTCAGGGTCCATACATGTGACCAATACATTGACATTACCACAACTATTACATACCCCTAGGGTTTGACTACAGGGTGTAATTGGAGGCTGCTGAAATACATCAGTAATTGTTGATTGTTACCTATCTTGAAAGCAAATCCTTTTTCTACTGTTGTACTAATTGAAGGCCTTGGCCTGGACAGCATAGTATGTTATATATACACATTGCTTGCATCTACTGTTTTGTGTGAGCCTTGCATTCATCACTGATTACATATGTCAGACTTCATGTGCTGTAAGTAATGGCATACATTATTGTATAGTACATAAATAAAGGTTTTCTGTGTATGCATACCTGTGTGTCATGTCATGTCCTTTGAATTGTGGGTGGGTATATGTTTAATGTCAGTATTCTCATTTGTGGGAATGGTTGCCACACTACACATTTCACAGGTACCAGTTACAGGGCTTGTGGCTGAGGGATATACTTCGCACCCAGTACTTCCACACTACTCCTACATATGTATAGCTACTAATGCCTTTTGTTTGTGTATATGTGTTTGTACCTATATCTATATCTATATATATCATATATCTATATCTATATATATATCCTGATATATATATATTATATATATGTATATATATATATATATATATATATATATATATATATATATACCTGAACATATTTGTCAATGTATAGATATGTGTGCATATCTCAACCATTGTGATGTGTACCCATTCCACATTGTACATTCCGTACATTAGAATGACTTTTTTGCATGTTATGTTACAGATATCGCCCTGACATTTACAGGTGAATTGGCTTACTGTGAAAGCATTATGGCTGTGTCGTGGAGGGTCCTGTAGCCAAAATATGCATGTGCTGGGTATTGGATTGCACAGCATATCCGTTAGGGCTGTGGGGGGGGGTAACATAGCACTAATTACCAGGTATCCCTCATTTGAGCCCCCCACCCCCATTAACAGTACATATGGTCTGTTATGTTGTAGTGAGTGGTTCATGTGTTTGTTCCCATGTAGTAATGCTATACACAGTTCTATCTGTATCTATATTTATATACATCTATAGAAATATTTATATGTACATATCTATACACACACATATATATATATATATATATATGTATATATATATATATATATATATTTATGGATATATATATATATATATATATATATATATATATATATATATATATATATATATATATATATATATATGTATATATACATATCGCTGTCTGTCTACATTTCCAGATATATATCTGTCCATATGTCCATGCATGTTTGGATCATATTTTTGGCCTGTACCTCATTCTGTTGGCAATTGACATGGATGATCACAGGACTGTAGTCAGTAACTAGTAGTAACGCTTTTGTGTTTCAGACTTCATCTCCTTCAAGATATGTGCTCTAATACATATCACTGTGTGACTAGCAACATTTTAGGTGTCTTAGAGCAGTATTTGACATATATGCCTACTTGTACCCACATTTTGGCACACTTTGTCCAGAATTCTTGCATTAAGTGATTGTGTGGTATGATATTACTACATTTCCTGTACTGTTGACTGCTTGTGCTGGTTGATATGTTTGTGAAAACATCAGGTTATGTATATCTGTCATGGATTAGTGGCAGATCACTTTGTGTATGGAGTGCAGGGTCCTGGGTTCGAGCCTTGTAGAGGCATTACAGTTTGTTGCTGGGCAGAACAAGGGGCATCGGCTACAGAGGGATTAAGGCACTTTTATGCAGTTGTCAGCACGTTTGTGTGGGTTTGCATGACGGTAAGCACTGCTAACCTCTGCTTATGGTTTCGTACAGTCAGTTAGCTTCTGATTTCTCAACCTGTGTAGGCATAGCTTATCCCCGCGCAAACCTGCTTACTGCTGCTTAAAAGTGTTGACTGCCGCTTACCCCAGAGCTAATTTTTTTGAAATAACAGAAAAAGGGGTTGATAGGACAGTAGTGAAAAACGGGGCACAAAGAGGAAAAGACAGTAGGGAAAATAGCTAGGCATGTGCAGGAAGGGTATAGGAAAGGTCCACAGGTGCCCATTTCTTCTACAGCAACAGCTGTGCATATACACTATATTTGCAGGTACATTTGGACCCTCAAACACCTGGGTAGTGGTGAGGACAGCATATATTCATTGTGATGCCAAATAAACTAGATTACATGTGTCCAGTGGACACGTGTTCAAAATGGACAGCTGTGTCTGGGGCATGATTTTGTTGTGGGAACAGATTGCCCTTTTTTATTTTTCAGGTAAGAATGGTATATTGGGGAGGGGTAGTAGGTATATTTGGGGAGGGAGGTTGGGAGGTTTGGTAGGTTAACAGACAAGACACACAAGATGCATACAGTACCGGTATATGACACATGTGGGAGGTAAACACCTTGTACAGGGAGGGGTGTGTGAAAGTCGCAAGCCCATGAGCCCCCAACTGGAAACAGTGGGATTGAGGTCCCCACCCATGGCCAGTCACCACTGCACCTTCATGGCCTCAAAGGTGGCTGCGCTGGGGGCTGTGTAAGGGAGGCAGGCTCACTTTCTTATAGTGCCACTTGGCCCTCAAGCTGGCATAGCCGCTCTCGATACTCCAGATCGAGTTCCCTACCCACCATGGCCCAGATCTGTTGACGGGTGACAGGTTTCCCTCCGTGCCCGCTCTGAGGGGGGTGAGCCCCATCCCCTGCAGCGGTTCCTCTTGAAGGTGGCACAGGGCCCACGGAGGAGGAGGTCCCAGGCTGGGCCCCAGATGTGCTGGTGCCATGGCCAGCTGAGGTGGGACAGGTGGGTCCGCTTCGACCGGCCTTCCCATACGAGCCATGTTGTCGCTGGTTTATGGCAGATATGGGTTAGTAACAGTCAACAGCATTCAGGATTAGTTATAACAGCATGCATAGGTATTCCCATTAACCCGACACACCAGATTTAACACAGTTGCAGAGCAAGCAGAACACATGCATATATGGAACAACAGTGGCCATTACAAGAGCATGCAGGTGTCATTGATGGCAACAGGCCACCAATATGGGTGTATTTTAACTTGGCACATGCATAGAAACAAATGTGAATATGTATAACCCATTAGGACATATGTCCCAACAAATGTTTGGAGTGTACACATACCAGTTGTGGAGTGTCATTGGGTTATTTCGCACATATGGTAGGGGTGAGAGAGTGTTCAATTAACAACTGACATATCCTTGTAGTTTTCATGACATTCCTAGTCACTGCAGTGATCTTTCCCTCACAAGTATTATTACACTACCCAATGGCCTTATATTGTACACTGGTATGTTTATAGATTATTATATATGTGACCTGTGTCTTACATACAGCCATGACAAGATGCAGGTGTTAATGCAACATATGTTGTGTATTGCTGTCAGACACTTTGGGTGAGGTGCTACAATGACAGGTTTGTTTTCCTACACATTCTATGACTATGTACATGTTTGACTTGCTGTTATGTCATTAACAGCTGCCTACATTTCTGGGTTCCTAATACTGCTTTTTCAGGGGGACAGGGTACCAGGCTGGTGATATGGGCCATTTATCTGTACATGCTGGATAGACTGGAACAGTTGTGGGGTATGAATATGCATACAACTGTCTATCTGAACACTCTAACAAATTCTGTACAGTTGTTGGGTGTAATTATACATACAGCTTTCTATCTGAACATTGTAACAAAATTCGTACAGTTGTGGGGTACGATTATGCATACAGCTTACTAGCACTCGCAGGATTCAACCCCCTGCTGTGTGTGACAACAAAATTGTAGTTAACATCACAGTACACTGTGCCATCAGGGAATTGATGTGAAGCTTTCTACTGTCTTCTATCTAAGTCTCCCTCACTTGTACAATATGCCTGACCTCTTGGCTCTTCCACCATTGTTATACAGACCTTCATACACATTTTATCTGCATACCACAGCATGGGTAACACTGCTTAATACAACAGTACTATTTATAATATGCAACAGTTCAACTACATATGACAGAAGCAGTCCAGGGGTTATACCATTATTCACAGAATATTACACATTTATTCCTACTGGTACGACACTTTCTAGGTTATACTATTATTCACAGAATATTACACATTTATTCCTACTGGTACGACACTTTCTAAGGCTCTTATATTTATTTGTTATGACAGTACATGCAGAGGAATACTAACCTGCCTCACGATGCAGCCTTTGCAATCTAGCATCATGGGCTTGCTGTTTCACAGCCTGCTCATCTGCAGATGTCAGAGATATACAGTGATATGTAGCCATACCTATCCATAGTATACACAAGCTAGGCAATTCTTAACTACTTAGTGGAATGAGTAGTTACTCAGTACTGGGGCATTAGCCATCTGCAGAGACTGCTGGATCCACTGTTCCTGTACAACCCCTATCCACCGCTTCAGGTCAAAATGGTGGTGCCTGAACTGCTCACCAGCCTGGGAGATACCTGTGGCACTGGTGAGGTCACGGGCGAGACTGTCCCAGGCCTCCATTTTATACTGCAAGCCCTGGTACTAGCCCTGCAGTGGTCTCTCCTCATGGTGTTGTACCAGGAGCCATACCATGAGTTTTGACTCCTGGATGCACCATTGCTGCACTCTAAAATGATTGCCTTCACCCACACCAGCCATTCTGCCTGCAGTAGGAAGCTACAACCACTTATGGAACATATTCCCACCTGTGTGGTTTATATACGACCATTTACCTGCACTTTTCTGAGATTGGCCAGGTTTGAAGAGGCTACACTATGTGCACACCTGCTTACCTAAGGTTGTCAGTGCTTATAGGGGTATACCGTTAGGCAGATTGGATTGGCTCCCCTACACATTGCTTACTCTTACTATGTTGAGCTGTGCTGCTGTTAGCATTACTTAATAGTTAATTTGTACTATATTTGCCTTCTGGCAGTAATTTATTCTTCATTACAGGTTTTAAATGTCTGGTATCCATGATTCATGTGTACATTCACTGTATAGGGACCCGGGGGACTTCTACACATTATTACAATAACACCTCACATCTATGCTTACTTTAGTACTCCAGTTCACATATTTATGTTATGTAGCAAGGTAGACCACTTCTCACTGTACATAGATTCAGTTCACATCTTTGTTTTGATTTACCTGTGGTGAGGATTAGTTTGCTGATACGTCATTTATCTGTATTGCTGTGATGGTTTTTTGGGTGACTGTTGTAACTATAGTGTACAGGGTCCTGGGTTCGATCCTTGCAGAGGCAGTTTATTTTGTTTCTGGGCAGGACACGCGTGTCCACAGCTGGCCATTTCTTCTACAGCAACAGCTGTGCATATACCCTGCATTGGGGGTAGGTCTGGACAATCACACCCCTGGGTCAGGGTGAGGACAGCAGCATAGCTCTCAATCGATCGGAGGAAACCTCAACAGAATCAGGGACAATTCCTCAAATAATCAGGGACAATCAAGGACATTTTCTAAATATTTGTAGTATTAACTTGAAACATTTGCAGAATAAGAGAATGTGGATTTATATAGGATTTCTGACGTGAAACGCCTATAACTCTGTATTAGTATCATTATTTATTAAGGGCAATTCACCACCTTTTCTTCAGCACTCACCAGTTTTCAGGGGGATTTAGAGGGGCAGACCTAATATCGGAGTCTATAGCAGGGACAGTTGTGAGGTCTGGACAGCAATACTACCTTGTGATGCCAATTAGTCTGGCTTACATGCCTACAGTGGGGTGTTGTGACCAAGTGTTCTTTGGTGTAATTTAGTGGGTTTGCAACAACACATCTGGTTATACCATCCTTTGCCACGTAAACTTGACTTTGCTGCAGTTTGACTCATACCAGGCATGTCTGCTCCTTGGGCGTCAGCACTACCCAATGCACACTATTGCTTACATCCCTGGGGCGGTCCACATAGAACCACTCCAGCCAACACCTGCACAGTTAGGCCCATAATTACATACCCATAGTTCCCATACTGCACATCCACTTCGGCACTCATCCTTACTCCGGTTGCAGGTCGGGTCTGGCCACACCAGTACACACTACCCACTCCCCACTTCTCGGGACCCATCACGTATGTTGTCTCGCCCCATGGATCATCAGGCTTCCCCTATCTTGCAGACCGGGTACATGTGTGGTCTACTGTTGGACATTGATGTAATGGCTGGAAACCCAAAAATCATTTAATTTTTCGGTGTCTCACAAAGGACATTCATGTCTTTGTTTCAAGATTAGACTTGGCGGGTCTCTTCCACTGGTAGTATCCTGCCTGTTGTCCGGGAAGTAGTGGTGTGTTTACATTTATTGTGTGTTTGTATGTTTCACCAGTCTAGCTGGGGGGGGGTTGATGCTATGTGTTACACGTTTGTTGATTGGACCCCACACCCCCATTTGCACGGCCTGTGAACATATGTAATTCTTAACTACACACACACACACACACACATATATATATATATATATATATATAAAACTATATAGACATATATCTGTATATGTATGCATACATATATATCTGTATATATATGCATATATATATATATATATATATATTGCTGTATATATATATATATATATATATATATATATATATATATATATATATATATATATCTGACGACATATGGATGTATGGGTGTCTGCATATGTATATATCTATATGTGGGTATTTATATGTATTCTGTCTCTGTATGTATACATTTGTACCACGGAGAGGGAGAGATATATCTCCATGTAGCTATGGGTTGATATACACACACATACCTCTACATATGTACATCCACATCTGGTTATTCCGTTCTTTGCCATGTAAAATTGACTGTGCTGCAGTGGGACTCCTAGCGAGTGTGGCTGCTCATTGAGCAACGCTTCTGCCCAATGAACACTATTGCTTACATCCCTGGGGCTGTTTGTATAGACCCACTCCAGCAAACACCTGCATGTCTAGACCCATAATTACCTACCCATAGTTCCCCCACCCACACCTCCTCTACAGCACTCATCCTTACTCTGGGTGTAGGTGGGGTCTAAACACACCACTGCACACTGCTCACTCTCCACTTCACGGGACCCATCGAGTACATTGTCTCGACCCATGGGTCATCAGGCTTTCCCACCCTTGTATTCCAGGTATGTACACACCCCGTCTTGATAGGTCATCGCATGGGATTCCTCCTATAACAAGACAATATTTGGGGTGTCCAGCGAGGGACGCTCCTGTCTCTGTTCCAAGATTAGACTTCACGGGTCCACTGTATCCCCCCCCCCCCCCGCTTGTATCTTGCCTGTTGTCTGGGGAGCAGTGGATTGTTTACATTGTTTGAGGGTTTGTTTGTATGTTTCCTCTGTCCAGCTGGGGGGGTTCATATTACGTGTTACAAGTTTCTTGCTTGGGCCCCTCACCTCCATTAGCATGGCCTGTGAACATATGTCCTTCTTAGGTGCTGTATCTTATCATAGGTATATATATCTTTGTATATCTACGCACACACACACACACACACACACACACACACACACACATATATATATATATATATATATATATATATATATATATATATATATATCTACATATATGTATATGTCTGCATACACACACACACACACACATATATATATATATATATATATATATATATATATATTTTTTTTTTTTTTTTCCAAATGCCAAGATGTCACCAATAAGTGAACCAAAACCTCCATGCTTATAAAAGATTTTATTACATACAAAACAAACGTTAAGCGCTTTCACCCATCACAATGTGGGCTTCTTTAGAACATTGTAATTATGAACGCCAGTGCTTAAATTTTAAAAGTTGGCGCCAAACTTTTTTTTCCTTAAAGCAACATACACATGCTATTCTTGCTATGCATATGTAACAATGTAACCACTTGTATTTGCTACTAAACTGGCTCACATATGTCTAAATATATACAACTTAACATATATATTACTACAATATATTTCTCCTTTTAAAAATTCATAAAACATTAACGTGCAAAAATATGCATAATTAAATCAATTCTGTCATAATAAAAAAATACTTAAAAAATGAATGCTTGAAAAAGCATATTTGTACATAAACAAATAAAATCAGTTGATGTGTTGCAATATATATAAAAAAGACAATTCCTATACAATATTCAGATGAATTGCCTACATTTAATAAAAATCATACTTTGTGAGCATATCAGACCGCATACCTCACCCCTATGTAACATCTAAGGATCATTTAATTTTTATTTTTATATTCATTATTATTATATTCAGTGCATTAACTCTTAGTGTTATCCACCTTATTTAATCGCCAAAATAGGTTTGCTAGAAATATGGTCATTGACCAGGTAATGTGGCCGCATTCAATAATAGTTGCCACCACATTTCTTTGAACCCCAATAGGGATTTCTCCTGTAACAAGACAATTTTTGGGGTGTCCAGTGGGGGATGCTCCTGTCTCTGTTCCAAGATTAGACTTCACGGGTCCACTGTGTCCCCCCTGGTTGTATCTTGCCTGTGGTCTGGGGAGCAGTGGATTGTTTACATTGTTTGAGGGTTTGTTTGTATGTTTCCTCTATCCGGCAGGGGGGGGTTCATGCTACATGTTACACGTTTCTTGCTTGTGCCCCTCACCTCCATTGGCATGGCCTGTAAACATATGTCATTCTTAGGTGCTGTATCTTATCATAGGTATATATCTGTGTATATCTACGCACATACACACACACACACACACACACATATATATATAAATATATATATATATATATATATATATATATGTCTGCATACATATATATATATATATATATTGCTGTATATATATATATATATATATATATATATATATATATATATATATATATATATATCTAACAACATGTGGATGCATGGGTGTCTGCATATGTATAGCTGTATTTGTGGGTATTTATTTATATGTCTATCTATGTATGTATACATTTGTGCTACAGAGAGGGGAGATATATGTCTATATAGTTATGGGTATTCATACAAACACATATATCTCTAATTCTTTATCTACATATCTGGTAATGTTGACTGGTATTGCTGGGTACTGTGTTTCATGTGCATACCGGCCAACCTTATGTGCCACGTATGCTTTGCGATACAACGACTGACTCTGTTATTGAACACAGACCCACACGTGACACCGGCCATTGCATATGGTGTGCTTAAGGCACTTTCAAGTGGTTGTGAGTGGGTTTGCGCAGAGGTTAGCACTGCTGACTTCCAGTCACAGTGTATTACACACAGCATCTCCTTTGCTTGATCTGTGTCGGCGGTGCATCACCCCACCCATATGCACTTGCACACGCTTACTATTGCTTACATATGCTTACTACTACTTATCTGTGCTTACGCCTGCTTATTACTGACTTATTCATTATGGTACTGACTCTTCACATGTGCATTTTATGCAGTATTCCAGTTCACATTTAAATGTTATTTGGTAGGCTATACAGCAATAAAATGTACATAATTGTTCGTATACAGATTGCACATGGAAAATGGTATGTGCTGCAGTCGGACTCAAGCCGGGAATGCTTCCTTGTTAGGCAGATGCTCTGACTACTACGCTATTGCTGTGCTGCTTCATTTGCTATAGCTTCCTTGTTATCCTCTTCAGCCTTTCATGCTGCTTTACCCATAGCTATGCGATGGGCAAACCCGTGCACCTACGGTTAGCTGTACTTGGAGTTTTAAATACATTACTACAAAGGTTTCTTCGTGTTTTTTTTCAGTGTACCTTTGCTGTTGAATACATGGGGACTGTTGGTGGGGATATGCGGACACTTATGAGTGGTCTCGCTCTTTTATGTACACATTCTTCTGTTCTACTTTGCAGGGGCATGTTTATTCTGAGAGCTCTGCTCTCAGACATGCCCCCCTGCACTCGTCTACGCTCTGTGTAGCATTAGGTGTTCAGTCAGTGCACTTTCCTTAATATGCATGGTGCGCTGCCGTCCTCCTCTTAGACTGGCGCTTCTGTGCAGGACTAGAGTAGTCTTGCACGGAGGATATTTCTACACAGTATTTCCTCCTACACCTTCTATTTCATATTAGCTTTTACTGGTAGTTTATCCCTTAACATTCTCTATAAAAAATTATCACAATGATTGAGTCATTAAATCTTATTCGTCATTCCCATATTGTCACTTTATATCCATTTCAAAACTTTTCCAAATATAAAACTAAATAATCTTTCATCGTTTTATAATACCAGTCTTTTCTTTTCCCTGTTCTTTATTCAACTTTAGTTTTCAAAATTTCATTTCCCCCACATACTCTCTCATTTCTTATATCTCACCTCTTTTTTAACCATTTTTCAAATCTTCATTATTCTTGTGCAAGAATATTGCTATTACCCCTCCTTCATTTCTTGTATAAATGTTAGAATCTAGTGCAAATATAAGGATGCCATGTACAAATTTAGATTTAGCAAAACCACCCACACACCATTTTATGTTTTGTTATATAAATTTCTTCTTTTCACTGGATTTAATATAGATATCCCCAAGCACTAAAAGCAATTTCCAACAATTCAGTCTCTGGTCTCACTGGAAACATATAAACCCTATATACATAGGCTAATTCTCCTTTAGAAAAAGAACAAACCCTACATTAAACCATGATTGGAGAATGAACATTCTCCAGCATGGTATGACTGTACATGTAATGCCTGCTGAACATCAAGTGCACTGTTTTCCAGCAGCATATTAAGGTGCCGTGGAGCTTGCAATGTAAGGAAGCTAATGGCTGCTATTATTTACTGTTCACTAAGCAGGCCTTCTGCTGTTTAGTAAGTGTAAAATTAAAACAAATAGAACTTTTAAAAATAAAACAGAAAAGTTGTGTTTGTGTTTATGTCTGTGTGAGTGTGTGTGTGTGTGTGTGTGTGTGTGTGTGTGTGTTTCTGTTTTTGTTTGCATGTGTGAGTGTATACCTGATTGCTTGCATGAGAATGGAACTGTGTGTGTGAGAGAGAAAACGAGATTGATGGAGCAGTTACAGCAACAGTTAGAATTAAGAGGTATAAATACCTCTCAACCTTTTAGTTCAAGAAATATGGATAAAGCTTAAAATAAAGCCTGGGACAAAGGGTCAAAAATAGGAACAGATTTTAAACATTGCTGTCATAAGATTTATTTTAGCATATATTTTCTGTAGGAAATAAAATCTAAAACTCAAATGTATGTCATTATAGTGACTTTATTTCGTAATGTTTTGCCAGCAAACCTCAAATTTTATAAGTAATAGACCAAAGAAGAGGAAAAAAATTGGATATTATTTGAAAATCATATGCTTTGGAAATAAAATACTTCCTCCAGCACCATTTACATATTCTACAGCAAGTTTGAAATATTAGGCGGAGGAGATATTTTACATAAAAAATAAATAAATAAATAAATAATATAGTAATAAAAAATAAATAAGGGAAACAAAACAATTTTAGAGATAGTCCATTCTCTAAGCACAATAATGGCCTCCAGGGTGTGTGTCAATATGTAACTACCCCTGCTTCCCTCCCCTTCAAAATTATACTTCCTTTACTAGACAGCCATTCACTATAACTGTCACCTGCACATTTTAATTTTATATATACATATATTAACAACTTAATCATCTTCTCCCTATCCCATACCATCTTAATATTGCCCATGTCTGTTAATGACTGAGTATCAAATGCCTTTGTCAGATTACGTACTACCAACTTTTCCTGCCCTTTTCCTTAACAATATAAAATCCCACATTCTTTATTGCTAAGAACATCCCTTGTATGTACTTGCACTTTGTATCATAGTGTCCTTCACACATCACTTGCTTTATAACCTCCAGCAACCTTTGTTGTAATGCCTTCATAAATAATTTATAATCACTATTAGCCAGTGTTACAGGGCCTCCAACTTTACACGTTTGTTCTCTGACCTTTTTTCCCCATATAAACAACTCGATTTTTAGATAACTCTTCTTCCTTGATTCCTTCTTCCATCTTTTCATTCAATATTTTCACTAAAATGTCTTTCTCCACCTCATCCCTTTCTATATAAAAATTATAGCAATCAATTTGGTCCTGGAGACCAACTCTTAACTATTTTGATGCTTTCTTCTTAACTTCTAAACTATAAAATAAAAACAAAGGTGTCAACTGACACACAAACTAAAATAAAATGAAAGTAAATATTCCAGCCACAGGAAGCAAATACTAAAAAACTTGTTTAATAGCACAACAGACTTAGTGCTTTCACCTTACATATAACAGGCTTCTTCAGAGTCAATTACAATACATCTAGCACTCTCCTTAAGTAACCCAGTGTAAAATATGCACCCTTAAATACTTCATCTCATTTAAAGACATACTACACAATTCAATACATTTAAATGTTCATTTGTATATTTTTGGTTTGGTTTCTATTTTAACTTCTAAACTACTTCATTCTGTATTTTCACATTCTACCTATCTTTGACCTCAACTTTCAGTTCCTTGCTATATTCTCTTTTTACATACCTTGTTATTACTTCTATGACTTTATTCTATTCATATCTTAGTATGCCTTTCTCATCCTCTTCATGCTCCAAATTACATTCTTTCCACTTATTTACGATAAAAGGGGATACTCCCTCCATCCTCTCTTTTAAAAACATCTGCCTATGGAACATTCTTTTCACGCTATATTTTTGCCATACATCTGTTTTTTTGTACCACATCTACTTTCTCATCGCTCACATTTCCTTTTTAATTCATCATCTTGCTTTCTTCCTTTACTCTGCATATCTTTTCCTCCACTTCTATATATATTGTTCTATACTTTCTCATTTTAAGTCATCCACCAATAAGACCACATTTCGTAAAAATTCTTCAAAGATGTAAGCTCTGTTTATAAGAAACATATTTCCATTCTTATCACCTTCCAACCAGATATTTCCCCACTCAATCTTTTAATCCCTTTAACTTCTCTAATTGCTTTGTCTTTATCTCTAATTCTAGCCTCTATATTTAAATCGAATGACTGACTGATGCACCTCCGTCATATTTTCTACACACAAAACATAATCCCCTACATGTTTTTTTATTTCCATTCCTTTCCTATTACCAATCTCTTCTATCTAATCACCTTTTGTATGACTTTTTATCTTCCATTAATTTTCTTTTTTCTTTCTTCAAATTACAGTGTAAATCTTTTACCATAATAATTCTCATATTTTCTGCTACAGACTTTAACCTCTTCAAAAAGATTCTTCCTATCACTTAAATTAGTACATGTATACACAGACATCATTCTCATGGCTCTAAAGCTAATCCTAACATCACAAATCAGGAAGCTTCCTTGATACTTCAGATATTTTGTCCAAAATGCTGATATATTCCCATGTAGTTAATACAGCAATTGCTGTGTATTTATATGCCCATATTCGATTTTTCCCATAACAAACCAAAACTTTCTCTCAACTTGTTCTCTAAAAATCTTGTATCTAATAAGCATATTACATCTGCCTCAACAGTCTTAAAAAAGTCATTAACTACTAACCTTCTAACATAATTCTTAATACAATTCAAATTAGATTATACTGTTTTATATTAACCCTTTCTCCTTTCTGCATCTTTACTCATCATGTTTTGTAACTTTCGTTCTCCATGCCTTACCCTATTCCCTAGTAACCTCACCTTATCCTACTTCTCTCAGCTGTTTCCAGCTCTCCAACTCCTCTCCCATGCAAATATTTCCAATATTGAGGGAGTTCAGCCCTTTTTTAACCTCAGCTTTTCAGACATTCCACATTATCAAATGCTGTTATATGCTTTTACTATTTATTACACTGATTAGATCTGCAATTATTTACCATAATATACAGAATATACAGTACAACAAAATCTGACTTAGTAATTAGCCACCGTGCAACTACGCAAACACACACACGCACATATATATATATATATATATATATATATATATATATATATATATATATACACATACACACACAAACACACACACATACACAAACATACTCATAGCATTTTGAAGGAAGGCAAAATGTTTGTTCAAAAGATACATAAACAGACTGATGGGCACAATCTCGCTCTCTCTCTCTCTGTCTCACACACACACACACACACACACACACACACACACACACACACACACACACACACACACACACACACACACACACACACACACACACACACAAACATGCACCTACAAAATTTAACAGGAATAAGAGAATCCTGCAATACTTAAAATAAGGAATGACTTCACTATCAATTCTTCCAGCCTTGAAAATGAAATGTCTGTACAGAAATCATATTTGTCAGTGGAGTCCAGTATGAGAAATGCAATTAGATTGGCATATTTTCCTGATGTGGTGTTTCACCTTGTTACTTAAGAGTGATTGCCTATATTTTCTACTTCAGCAGTACATGATTTATAAATACATCGGCCACTAGTTCTGCAGAGTATCAATGATTCTTTTTCCAGAAGTCTGTAATTACAACTGTATCTTTCATATATTTGGGATTATATGATCATTAGTTTGTCTTTGGGAGACTTTGTAACTCTGCCACACAAGTGAAGTCAATCATTTCTGATCAGAAGGTTGTAACTCTGTTTAGTCCCTTATTAAAAACTTACTTTCTTCTTTAGAGAGAGTTCCTGATCTATGTTACCAATCTTGTAAAAAGAAAGAAGCTATGGAAAAATGCAGTCACCCTGTTTGAAATAATAAAACTGAAAAAAAAATACATTAATTATTTTGACAGGAATGATAAATCCGAACTCCTTGAAGACAATATGCTATCTATTAATAAATATATTTTAACATCCGTGATCTGTGTAACATTTTTATTCTAAGTGTCATATAATAACATATATTATATGGGATATTGTAAAGCCGAAGACAAAGATGCCAAGTCACATGGCTATATTACAGCAAGTAGCATATAGCAGTAGCAACAGGGGGGACTGTAGCATCTCTGAAGTGCGTATTTCAAGACAAGGCTTTTTTGCTTGGGTGACAGTGACAGAACCTTATCAAAGCCTGTCAGGCATTCACTGCTTGTTTTATCCTACATAATCTCACCAATAGTTTGCTTAGACCACAACCTGCAACAGATGACCTGGATACCCACAACAACAACATAATGATGTTCAATCATCTTGATAAGGACCTTCCCATGTACAATAACAGATCAAGTTCTTGAAGACACATGATATAGCAAACCAGCTATTTTTATACACAATGCTCATTTAGTAGACAGTTCATCCTACAGCCTAAACCCTGCAGTGCTCTAGCTGTTCAGGCATATGTTTTTATACTTGCTTGCAATACACAGGCATGTTGTGCAAGGGTCTCACCAACAGCAGCACTGCACTGCCTGCAGCAATATGTCTGTGATGCTCTTTGCTGTAGTAAGGTCACAACATATCCAGCTGTAGCTTGTAAAGATACACACTTTGCATTCTCTTGTCATAACTGTGTGCCCTAAATGAGATGATGAGACACTATACAGTGGACTAGATTTGGGGAAGGGGCCCTTACACTAATGTCCCTACATCTGATACACCAAAGCCACTGTAAATGACTGTTCAGCCTCAGTACACATAGCATGTGTGTCCCCATGAGATTGCAACTTACCCACAGAGTAGGTGTGTCTGCACTTTGTCCAGTGGGGCCCTACAACAAGCTGGAAGGAATTGTATACCCTTGTGGTATAGACTTTGACTACCTAACATTTACCTAGCCCATGAAGCTAGTACAGGTTGTCTGGGTCACAGCATGGCTTCATCTGTGCCACTTAACTTATTCTTTGTTATGCTCTTTCACTTTGTTTAATTCTTCTGCATTCTGCTGCCCAGGGCCGGTGTTAGCATTTTGGGGGCCCCCAGCAAATGTCAAGTTGGGGGCCCCCTGGCCACTTTCAGTCTAAGTATCACCCTGTCACTGCCACTACTTCTATCCATCTTTTTAGTTCATGCTGCAGGCTTTTAGGAGTTGTACACACAGACTGACCTGTAGCTACAATGATCTTATTACAACAGGCATACATACCACACTGTGTTGGCCCATCTCACAATGGGACATTTACAGTTACTGACATTTAGGTGTAACAAGGATACATTACAACTCTATGTACAGGACAGAACTAATATGCAATGGAACCCTAGGCAGTGGTTACTGTTTCAGCCCCCACCAAAAAAAAAAAAAAAAAAAAAAACACACACACACCCTCCAGAGTTCCCCTCTGTTTTCCCCATGTTGGGCTTTCCACTTATGCACATTACTTTTTTTCTTCCATTTCTCACATTTTACCCTTTTTCTTCAGCTTTTTCAAGAAGCCATAACTTTATATATGCTCTAAAGTGCTTTTTAAGTTTATTTTTTTTCTTTTCACCCAATGATTGCTTGAACAGAAATGATGATTAAGGAAAAAAATTCAATGTTGCCGTTCAGCTTTAGTTTTCCTTCTTTTTGATATACTTTCTTGACCAAGTCAGCGTAGTAATACCCATTTAGGAAATAACTCCATTAAGCCGCTGCCCCCAGAAGCTAGAGCATTTCCCAATCTTTTAATCCAAAAGTGGCCTAAACAAAAATTGTGAGTAAGAAAAAAGGAATTGCAGTCTTTTTTTTCTTTCAGTGAAGACATAAGTTGTACTCAAGACTTAAAATTCAAAGCTGACAAAAATAGGAGCTCCAAGTAAATTAAAAAGTCAATTGTGAGGATACACAGATCCTGTATGGAAATACTGCCTGCCTCACTAATACTCCCAAAAAGACAGTCACTGCCTATACAACCCTCTGGTGTTAGATTGGGATGAAAGCAGAAGTTCAAATGGCCACAGTCATGTATTTGAAGTGACTGCTGAAATACATATACATAGCATGCCTACTAACTCCTCGATCCTAACCCCAAAGGCAACCAGCTGTATATGTGTCTGATGTTTGATTGTGAGGAAAGTGAAAATAAATAATGACTGCAATAATGTATTCTACTTTGCTGCTACCGGGCAGTACACTGCCCCCACAGGAGCTAAAGTAACTTTCATTGTATACCTCTGAGGTCTGTTAGACAAGTAAAGGAAATAACTACACAATCCCCAGCACCCACATAACCTACGGTAAATTTCTGTACAGAAACATCTGAGCAGGGATGTTTTGGAATGTTTGTAGTTGAGGACAGAGGCTATTATCAGTTTTATCCTAACAGGGTCATATAATAACTCCATTCAGGCTAAAGAGTGCGATCAGAAAATGAAAGCATTTCTTTCTCCTAATTTTTCCTCAACCAAAAACAGCTTTTTGGGGGTCCCCACAGTCAAGGATAATTAAGGGAGCCCCTGTATCTATTTATACAGTCTAGGGAGTGGAGGCCACCCAAAACCTAGGAGATCTAAGTGTCTGAATGCCTATGACATACATTATGCCTTACTTCTGAAAAATAATCACTTGTTAGCTACATTTTTATTGATACCCTGAAGAATAATGTGTGTGTTCCGGTATTATTGGATGTATGCATTTCTAAAAATCAGTGATATTTTACACACACACACACACACACACACACACACACACACACACACACACACACACACACACACACACACACACACACACACACATCACAGCAATGTTAATTTTCTACTTATTTCAGCAAGTACATTGTACAACACTATTACTGCTACACAAGATCAGTGACTGCTGTTTAGCAGTCATCAAACAGCAACAGTGATAAGTCACTTTTATTTACCTCAGTGAAGAGTAAATTAATACCTATCACTATCCCTGATTTCACAGATATTCCTGATTCTGTCTCATAATTTTACTCTGTCACACTAAATCAAGTAGAGAGTTTTACACTCATTGTCTAAAAAATGCATGTTGATGCAAAATGTGTTATTCTAGTACATTTTTTAAGTGAATTAGAGTAATATATAAAATGTGTTCCTCATTTTGAGACTTTGTTATGCTATTATTTTTATCATTGAACAGAATTCTTCAGTAAAGACGTTGAGAGTTATAGTATCAGTTGTTCTGCCAGTATGTATAAAACCCCTGAAAAAGATACCATCCCTGAAGATTAGAAGCATCAGCTCTTAAACTCCACAGTTTGCAATGAGATCGGTCAGCCTGGGCTGCTGATCTCTGTAGTGCTTACTTTGCTTATGTTCATTACAGCTTTGTCCTAACAGGGTCATATTACAGTCCTGTCCAGGTTAAAGAGTGTAATTGAAAATTAATACATTTTTTTCTCCTCATTTTTCCCCAACCAACAGCAGCTTTTGTGGGGCCCCCACGCAGTCAATGAGGATTAAGGGGCCCCCTGCAGCCACAGTTATTAAAGCTGGCTATTTATTAATTTTAGTGAAGAGGATGTCCACCAATAGGACTTAACTAGGCTGGAGCATTATATCACTGGTAAAATATTATATCATTATATCATTGGTAAAATATTTAATGAAATTGTAAAGTTTGTTACCTGACAAAATACTGTTATTATAACTAAAGATCTTTGAATTTTGAAGGAGATAAATACGAGTTATTGTTACTTACCTGGTTTAAATATACAAGCTTGCTGTACTAGCTTTTATTGGTTTGACAGACATGTTACAAAATATCAAGATTACATAAGTTGCAGTGGATGGGGGCCCCCCAGGACCAGGGGGCCCCCAGCGACCGCAGGGTTCGCTGGTGCCTAAAACCGGCTATGCTGCTGCCACAACTTTCCTAGGAGATACAACATTTGTTCATATTATATTGTTCAATTTCTCAGACAATGTTATTCTTTTGTAGTAGATCAGCCTAAATCTGCTTAAATCATTCGTACTGCACCTTGTGCTCAGAGCTGACCTGTTATAAAGCACAGTTCTAAATTAGATACAATGAAACAATCCACTCTATCAAAAATGTGGCATTCATTTTGCAGTTTGAAAACTATAACTGTAGTTCATAGGCTCATATGTGTGTACTAGGCTAATGGCCCTGGAGCCTTTACAAGCTTAGCCCGTAGGAATACCCTAGCATTGTGCCACCGGACCTTAGTTCCCAGAGCCTCTGTTGAGTAGAGCCACTGGAGAGATCCCCAAGGTGAATTTTCTATTTCCTATCCATTCATCAAGATTTTTCTTGAAGAGGGCCAGTGAGGTGCTCTGTTTGACATGTATGGGAGGTCTATTCCATAGCATGGGCAGTCTCTGGGTTATGAACCTGTCCCTCTAGCTTGTTCTGTTGATTGTGGTAATGAGGTTGAGGTCTCTGGAGCATGTGGTGTGGAGGGATTGGGATTTCTTTAGATGTAGCTTTTCTAATAGAGCTAATAGAGCTGGGTCAGACATGGCTTTGTAAGTCAAGCAGAGATCGTCTCTAAGTAGATGATATGAAAGAGAATAGTTGGAGTTTTTTGAGTCTGTCCATATAGGACAAGTGTTTAAGGCCTAGGATCCTCTTAGTGAGGTACTTTTGTGACCTCTCCAGTTGTGGCAGGTGTCTAGTGAGGTACATGCCAAATGAGGCATTGTACTCTATGACTGTCCCAATGAGGGAAGAGTAGAGGGAGCCAATGACTACTTTCTTCCTGGATGCAAAATCCTTAGTAATGACATATGCCACAAAGAAGGACTTTCTGACCACAGTGACACTGTGGTGGTCAAAAGAGACGTTGCTGCCAACCTGTGTTCCCAGATCCCTTATAACGCCTTCTGTGTTCAGTGGACTACCATCGATGTGATAATTCATAGGAACCAGGTTTTTCCCAAAGGGGATTATGATACATTTTTTGGCATTGAGCTTAAGGCCATGATTCTAACAGCAGTCATTGGTCTAAGTAAGGCCTTTCTGTATGATGTCAACATCACTTGTGGAGTTAATAATAGCTCCCAACTTGCAATCGTTTGTGAATTTTGTCAGCCAGAGTCCCTTCATGTTGCCCTGGACTTCAGAGAAGTAAATACCAAACAGGAGAGGACACACGACCAAACCCTATGAGACTTCACTTGTTACTGGTCGGCAGTCTGACTTGGAGTCAGCTACTTTCACACTGTGGGTTCTATCTGTGAGCCTGTTTGCAACTCACCTAGTGATATAGGGGTTGATGCCTAGCTTAGTGAGTTTTTCTATGATTCCTGACTGGGGAATGGTATCAAAGGCCTTGGTCAGATCAAGGTAGTTTGTATGAACCACCTTACCTTCATCCACAGCTCTGGTGACTGACTCAAAGAAGTCAACCAGGTTGAGCAGGCATGATCTACCCTTCACAAAACCACACTGTGTGGGATCCAGAGTTTGGAGATTCCCTATATCCTTGTTTATTAGGTCCATGATGGCCTTCTATAGCTTTGCATATCAGACTTGTCAGGCTAATGGGGCGATAGCTCCCATGGTCTGTAATTGCTCCTCCTTTGTGGAGGGGGATGACTGTAGCAGTGCACCATTTAGTAGGGGCAAAGCCTGAAATGAGGCTGTGATTGAACAGGGCACACAAGTGAGGTGCCAGTTCACTGTGTAGTTCATGTAGAACACAGCCAGGGATATTGTCATGTCCCATAGAAGCTGTATTCTTGGCCTTGGACAGTGCTGTTTTAACCTGTGCAGCAGTCATACTGGGTACCTGACAATCTACTGGTATTGTGATTGGTCCTTTGGGGGGGGGGGTGGGTAAAGTTGGCACTGAATCTGTCGGCCAGTATATTGGCAGCATTTGTTTTATGAACAGATTAGATCAAATACTACAGATTGGAAAGTGTGTTTCACATATGGAGGTGCACTATTCAATAATAAGCATTTAATGAACCCACAAATTCATGAAGATTCACTGGATTTGTATGGAATAAACATCATAAATTCATTATAAAGTACTGTTTGTATGTTTAAGTATGTTTACTTTTGCACTGTACAGTTCCTACTGCCTAATACTGTCATAATATTGGAAAATATCTCCTTATATCTGCATAGCCCACTTGGTCTGATAGATTGAATAATTGATATGAATTTGATCAGAAGTTGAGTGTCTTCCACATGTAGGCAGATTAAGGCATAGTCAAAGAAACATCATAATATAAATTTGCCATAAATTATAACAAATTACAGTGGACTATATAAAATTAAATTGAATAAGGGAAAAGTCATTCATATAATGTTAGAGTGTACAGTGAGTTGCCCTATGCTGTGTTAAGCAGAGTTACAACTTTATTTCTTATTAAAGATAGACATAAGAAATGACTTGACTTGACTTGGTCATGTGTGAAGGTGCCTCTTTGTACTTTATTCAGTACTCAGATGGCATTAGAAGGAAGCAATCCATGTCCCAAAGCAGGTTGTAGCAGGGGATGATTTGGGTAGCTAAGACCTGATATCTGTTATTACAATGCCTGTACTTGCTTTCATTTTAACACTTGTGACAGACATATGAAGCAAGAAGTATAAAATCACTTGTTGGTTAATCTCCTTTAAATAATAAGTTAATCCAGGGTAGCTGCTATGGTTCCATGAGGGACCTGATACCCAGATTCACAGAAAGTAAATAATCTCCAGAAATTTGGTATCTTCAACTGTGCGTGCATAATGCTTTGCTTCATACAAATTAAAACAATCATTTGTTCTCAATTATTATGTCATTTTTTATACCTCAAGGGCTCAATTTTATATAAATTAAAATAATTTCTGAGCATAAGCTTTCCATGTACATGCTTTATCTGCTTTCATGAACATCTGGTAGAGCCCCCCCCATAATACCCTGTATACACAGTATAAATAATCTCATACAAATGAAAATATTTTGTTTTTGTCTGCTATCCACCTCAGACTAGGTATATTTATACAAATTATGTCTATTGTGAATCCTCCAGGGCACTTCACCATCCCTTCACATGCCTCCCCTAAATAAATATAATATTAACCTCCCAAAATTATAAATTCTGACATACAGCAACATTTTATATGCCATATGCAAGTGATCTCATTTTAACCCAACACAAATAAGTACTTTGAAACAGTTATAAGATAATTACATAAACAGATCAAATAACTGTAAATAGTGCATACTTTTTTGCCTTGATCTACCAGTAAAGAAGCTTAATGTTCCAACCCCTCTCTGGCATCTTACATTAGTCTCTTCTCTCATCTCTGACCTTCTCTTTGATGCCTTATGTGTTCAGTGGTCTGGCACCCAGCCAACTCTCCTATGTCTGCTCAAAAAACTGAAAATGTCCCTCCTTTTCCCTCTTACTTCTTTGAAGTCTCCTAGTGATCTCATCTTCCAGCATCTCAACTAGATATCTACTTTTGTCTCTGACCTTCCCACCTGCTTGCCACTTCATCCTTTTCTTACTGTCACTCCTCGCCATGTCTCATTTTCCTCTGGAACACATCAGTGATAATGCCCCACCAAGGGCTCACATGTCTCTCTATCCCTGTGTCTGTCTTTTTCTCTGACTCGTTTCTCTAATCCTCTCCTCCTGACAAGTCATTTGAATCTCCATTAAGCACACTGGGTGATAACTTCCAACTGTAGTTGCTGGCAAATTGCTTCTCTCTCTTCCACCCACCACAATACCTTCCCTTTTAGAGCACTTCTGCATATATGCACTCATTTCTTTTTATCTTTTTCCCAGAATACTTGACCCTTCTATATCACCTTCATTGTTGTGGGGAAGACCATTTGTGCAGCTGTACGCAGCTGCTGAATGTTCTAATTTTGTTTGGCCTGCAGTTAACTCTGTACCTTCAAATATAAAAGCCTGTTTTATAAGCCCACACTAACCATTTTCTAATCTGTAACTGTGTAAGTAAATGCCTGAGACTTTGCTCAAATAATGGGAGACTATCCCCCTTCAATAATGCTGTACGCTCAGTCCTGCACAAACTTTACAACATTCTTTCCTTCAACCCTTTTCTTCAGGTCACTGATATTATATTTTCTCTCCTCAAGTTCAGTCTGCTTCTCTGTAAGTACATTAAGAGAAGTACAAAAAGTCTTGACCCCCACCATCCCTTAACCATATCTTCCAACACCCCAGTCATGCTAAGCATCTAATCTGCCATTGCATTACCTTTTAGTATGATATTCTCTGGCTTCTCCTACCCCCATTTGTAGGACAAGCATTTTGGCTGCTAGGCCCGTCATATGGGTAAGAATTTGGTTAAACTTCTTCTCCATCATCTCATTAAACTGCACTCTGGCTGAGTTCTCCACTAAATCCTTATCTTTTTCTGCAATCAAAATGTTCCCTTCAAGTTGAGGAAAAGGAAAGGAACTTTGTAAACTGCTACTGTAAACCTTGGTGTAGTCAGGAGTGGAGCATCCCAATTAAGGGGCTTTTATGGACACTGCTCATGTGAGCCATGACACGCACACTTTACACGAAGGGTTACTACCTAATCACTGCATGTAGCTCAGTATCATAACACGTTTTTTCCTGAGAAAGCATTTCACACTGATTCAGACATAAAGTCATATACACGCAAAGACTGCTAACATGTCTACTAAACCACTAGTTTGTTCCGCTTTGTGCTATGTCACTTCTAATACTCATATTTATATGATACATTTTGGCTCACAAGCTTACTGAATATCAGAACTGTATATTAATTGTTTTGCTGTGGCATCAAAAGTAGAAATACTATTCTCAAAAAAGTGATATATCTTTTTAAATCACATTTAAAAATACATTTTTGATAAATGCAGATTTAATTTCACACATCTTAGATGCAACAGATTTGTTGGATTTATAGCACATGAACATGCAATGTTTAAAGCTGAGCATTCTGATGTCTTGACTGAAAACTTAAAAGATATCAAAGCTTTATATAGATATTACCATCTGTACATAGGATGTTGTTCAGGTCAGGCTGCATAGTTTAAACTGCTGAAATGCAGCATTAGTACTGATTTTAAAACAAAAATGTAGTAAACACTTCCATTCAGGGAATCCTAGAACAAAAGATATCAAAACAAAAATAATTTGTGTGTTGTATCATCAGAGCTAAATGCTTGAGATAGAATTTGTGAAAATGATACACACTGTATAGGACCACTACACGGAACATGCATGCAGAAAGATTATGTATGTGTTGCAGAAACAATGCGGCACTATGTCTACATCTCATAAATTTTAATGTGTTGGCTATCTGCAAGAATAATGTCATTAGCAGAATTCAAAGAAAATATACAGTCGCCAAGACTGTACCCTTACATGGCAGTTAAGGTCAAATGCCAATCATGCCCCCACTGTGGAAGCCAGTATGACTATCATAGTAGCTAAAGATAAAGTTTGTGTACACCAACTACAAGGCATACCTTAAAAACACACACAATGACACAACATTGAGAGGTGTACAAGTGTATTTTGGCACAGTCACTGGACTCCCATACACATGCACACACGCAAACACACACACGCATGCGCACACACACACGCATGCGCGCACACACACACACACACACACACACACACACACACACATACATTGATAACTGTACATTTGCATGTGTATCCCCAGGCAGGTGTAGTGCCTGTTCACGCCATACAGTCAACATACATGAACAGATCTCCACATTGCTTAATGACTCTTTGTACTGCAGGACACAGTAGCTGCCCTGTTGTGTGCCCTGTCCTTATCATGCCCCATTTTGCTTGAATCTGGAAGCTGTCCATAGGCCCCCTCTTCCCTTATCTCTGACCTTCTCCCTGATGTCTTTTCTGTCCAGTGGTCTGACCCCTGTCAACTCTTTTCTGTTTTTAAAAAAAAAAATCTGAAAATCTCCCTTTTTGTCCCCGTTGACTTCTCAGCACTCTCCTATCTTTTAGAGGGGGTCTTCATTTCATTCCACTAGTGACCACTAGTGACCACATCTTCCAACACCTCAACATGATATCTACTTGTCTCTCTGTCTTTCTCACCTGCAAGGTGCACAGATTGCTGTAATGCATGTCATGCACATTTACCAGATGCATTCATTGTCCATGGTGCTATTGCTTTGCAGGACATGGCTGCATGCACTGCCGAGCTATGAAGCCCTACCGCTACCATTTTACATCCCGCTTCTATTAGTTTCATATAGCAGTACACATAAACATATACACACAGCTGTGTCTGCGTGTGTGTGTGGCATATCTCTCAACTTCTTTGCACAAAAAATATGGACAAAGCCAAAATTAATGGGGGGATAAAACCCCAAAAATAGGGACCCATTTTAAATATTGTTCTTATAAATTTAGAAAGTTGCTAGAATAAAAGGTCTTGTGTTACCATGCATTTTCTGAAGGATATGAAGTCTGAAACTCAAATGCATATCATTATTTGGTGAATTTAATCTGCACTGATTTGCTTCAAAAATCCAGAAAATCACAAATTTTACAAGGAACAGATAAAAAATATGAGGCAAAAAACTGGACATACTGTGAAAATCTGGACAGTTAAAAGGTATGGTGTGTGGGTGTGTTTGTGTGAGTATGAGTGTGTGTATGTAAATGTGACTGTGCATGTGTCTGTGTCTATGTGTGTTTCCTACAATCAAATGGCATCACCCACTTCAAGATTTGTTCTTCTGTCTTATTTCAAATGGGAGCTAGGATACAGACCATCTCTTGTGCAACCTTGAATTAGAAATGTCAATACCCTGAATTTCTGCTTTCTTTGAGTTTTTCTGGACAGTACATCAGTATATATCTCCAACTAATTTTATTTGAAGCAAGCGTTTAAGCCAGGTTTTAATATTCAGTCAGGAAGTATGACATGTTTTATTCTGTTACTCATTGTTTCTACTAAGAGTGTATGACGGGCAGTTCACTCCTTAAACTGGTTTTATAGGATTGACTTGATAAAGACTGTAAATGTATGCAATGTAGCTGCTCCCCCTGTCCCTTACTCACTCCTACTTGTAGAATTCTAATAAGATAGCAAATGTTGCAGCTAAAACTTGAAGGGAAAACACAGTAATTTGTAGATGACTAAAATATGTGATACGCTTGGACTGGATTGGATTAAACAAATAAATGTTACATATAATAAGAAAAATCTGACATTTGGGTGGGATTATTTTCTAATAATGATAATATTAATGGTGCACACACACAGGCAGCAAACACTGAATTCAGTGTAAAAGAGGAAATGGCAAATGATAATAAAATCACACAGTTTTATATGATACAACACAGAAAATGACTTTAAATGGTGGCAGGACACTGACGTTTTGTACTTCTTGGCAGCACAGCAACTATTAACACCACAATCTTGTTGCTAAGGATGTATCCAATGCCACTGGCTTTGTAATGTTTTAATAACAGTAGTATTACTTCAGATGCATTCTCACATACATTATTTATATGGTAGCTAAGTTAAGACCTTTAATGCACAACTGCTTACTTAAGAAATATTTGCAGTGTATTGGAAAAAACATGACCCAGTCAAAATTACAGTACTGGTGGGAATTGTAGAAATTAAAGCAACATATGTTTGCTGAATTTGTGAAGTTCATTCAATTCTTGTTATGCCAGCTTTTAAGCAGTCAGCCAGAGACAGGAGAAACATATATTCAGGAAGTCTACTCAAATTTCTTTGCACCTTACTTAAAATTTACTTACGTTTCTGAATGCAGCTACTTTGTCTTTGAAATAATAACAATACAACTGTCATTTCTAGAACAATAATGCACATTAAAACACATACCTATATTTTCCATCTAGATTTCATGCCAATCCCAAGCACTATTGCTTAAGTTTTTCTTGGTATACAAAAGCTGTGTGTTCTCCTTGACATTTGCAAATGATTTACAATGAATGAGAAATCTTTTCAGGCAGTGCAATCAGAAAACCATACAGCACATGATGCTTAAATTTTGATACTTCAGCTATCTGAGATTTACTTATTCCCATCTCACTGCACATAGTTGCTTTAACTCTACAGCTACAAAGACCCATCACTGATAACGTATATATGAAAACAATTATTTAATCAAAAAAAGCCTAGTGATGCTAATGCTAACTGTCATCTACAAATGGTAAAAAGTATGATACATAATGACATAAGGCATAGACTGTCAAAGGAATTTAATTTAATTTAAAACATCTGCAAAATTGCTCCCATTTCAGGAGGAGTTATATGTTTTTGGGCGTGAAAAATGAATAGCAAGAAAGTTCTCTGTGGTAAGATCAAATTTGCTTTTCTTAAAGTGTTTTTTTTTCAGGTTTAAAGAAAAGTAGTATATACTACATAATATAAATAATTCTTCCCAACAGACTATAGGAGTGAAACTGAACTTCATTAAGTCTATGAGTTTAATGTGAAAATATTAACTATGAATATATTTTTAATTTAACTTGTTTTTCCAAGTGCACAGGTGTGGGGATAAAACAGTTTGGTTTGCATTTATTGCAGATGAGTTGGGTTATGACCTTTTAATGATCTGCATCCTATAGTGCAGAAGGTGATTACCTCAGGCTTCATCTGTCTTGTGTGAGTTTGACCAAGTCACAACAGACAGTGCTCCAGGGCTGCCCCCAGTAGGTTGTCCAAAGCTGTTAGCAAATGCATTGCATATTTATCTTTTGAATTGTCGCACCCTTCAAATAGCTGCTAATCAGTGCTTTACTGTATGCTATTTGACTACAAATCTCAGCAGGACTCTTGTAGTTTAATGGGATGCCAGATGCATTTTCAATACAAAGGAGTTTCTAGGGAGGAGGAATGTACTGTTTCTCATGTTAAGATTGTTTTTAATGTTATAGAACTTTGTTTTGTTTAGCAAATGGCTTTGAGTGTTTTGCTGTAAAATATAAAATAAGGTTTAAAATAAATTAAATCCAAATGTCTTATCAGTGCAAAACTAATATAGCTTGCTGTTCATTAATTTGTGTTACGAGATTCCTTTTCCTTTTTACTAAGACACAATGTCTTTGTGTCATTCTTCCACTTGGTTGCATTGCTACCTTCCAACTTTACACTGTAATATATTAACACTTCATCTAAACCATAATCCTTGAGCATGACAAATTTAGTTTTTTTCCTGTGTTGTGCATATTGTCCGAATATGTAAAATATGTAAATATGTAGACTGTGGTGTCTAGTTTGTGTGAATTGTTGCAATGCATTCTGTTTTTTTTTTCTTCAGTTGCCCTTCATGTGCCTCACCAGTTAATTATTGTGCTCTTGCAAGAAAAGAAGCTTGAAGCTGCCACTGTTCTTTATGGAGAAAAATCCTCTTCAATTCTTTCTCAGCTAATGGGATAGCCAGATATGTTAGGTGCAGCTCAGAGTGTAGCATGTGTGTGCTATGTCTTTAAGAAGCTTGTGAGGCTGTGTGTGCATGTATAAATTACAGACGTGTGCAATCCCTAGTGCCATTTTGTAGAAGCAACCAGTGAGTGAGCATATATGATCACAGTAGTTTGTGTATAAGTTACTTAGTCATAGTAAATAAGCCTTTACAGTTATGTATTTGTATAGAATAAAGCTGCTTAAACAGAACCCATGAAGACTCGTTTATTTGTGTACCAACACAAAAGCAACATGGTGTCAGAACCGGGATGGGAAAAAGAAGAACATTTGGAGCTGTGAGATGTAAAAATGACAGTGAAGGTAAAACCAAGAGGAAAACAGTAGAAACATAACCAGAAAGAATTAAAGGTAATGAAAACTAATAAGAATTACTTACTCGATGTGAAAAGAAGCAAAAAAGGGCATTGCAAGGCACAAACTGCATTATCAGGTAAGTACAAAAAAGTTTGTTAGCTAAAGAAAATGTTTAAGATAAAAGTATTTGACAAGGCGATTGACATTAAAATACAAAATGAGCATGCTTAAGACAAAAATGAGCATGTTTAAGGCAAAATGAGCATGTTTAAGGCAGAATGAGTATGTTTAAGGCAGAATCGGGCATGTTTAGAGTAGAACAAGCATATGAGAAACACGTTGGGCATAAAAAGAGCTTAAACGAGTAACAAGAATAGAATAAGAAAAGAGAATAGGGCACAGTAAGCAAAACAATAAAGCAAGGCGGCTGCTTGTATTTGGGCATAAGTACAACTTCATATTGTATCAAGGGAGCAATTAAAGTTATTCTAAGTATCTCAGAGTGTATAAAAGTGCTTACAGTGTGTGCGTATTACTGTGTATGTATTTCAAAGAGTTCACTGTGTGCAAACCGCAACTATCTTGTGAAATCCAGTCAGAGCATAGTTATTCGAAGAAGAGTGCTGGGTGTGTCTATTTGCAAAGTGCCACCATTACAAAGTGCTTCTTGTACTGTAAGGAGTTGCCTAGCAAGCTACTACCATTTTGGGGCCATTTCAGTGTACTGCATGTGGTTGCTTGCAAAGTGCAAATGCTTCGAAAGAAATTGAATTTGGGCAACAGAAGTTTAGTTTATTTGCATTGTACAATTGCTTGATATGTTTCTTACACTGATAAAAGGCATTTTTACAAAAGATTACAAGAGTATTACAGTGCTCGTGAATTGCTCAGTTGCAACATAAAGTTCTCGAATGTTTCTTAAAGAGGCGACTTTAACAAGTAATGGTGTATGACTGTAGCATGCCTGCTTTCATCGATAAAGTTCCAAGCAACTACTTTAGTATTTCTGCCTTTACCAGTTTCAAACGTTAATGATTTCAGCATTTCTGCCTTTACCACTTTCGAGAGTGCATGATTCAGCATTTCTGCCTTTTACCAAGTCTGAGAATAAATGAGTGGCATTTCTACCTTTACCGATTCTGCAAGCATGGCGAGTGATGGTAAATGACTTTAACATTTTTGCCTTTACCAATTGAAGATTTCATAAAGTGTTGAAAAGTTTGAGAAATTGTTCCACAAAGCTCTGTAAAGTACTGAAAAGTTCGAAAAGTTATTCTGTAAAATTTCATAAAGCAGTGAGAAATTTACAAAGCTATTTTGCAAAGTACAGTAAAGCATCGAGAAATCTAAAAAGATATTTCGCCAAGTGCAATAGAGCATCAAGAACCCCGAGAAGTTTATTTCGCAAAGTCCAGTTATTTGAGAGTACTACGAGGTTGTTCATTTGCATAATTCTGATAAGCTTAAAGAGAGAAAGTGCAAGTACTAAGTACATAGGCATTGATCAAACCATGTTATGCCAATTACTTATGCACATGTGTGTAAGTGTATATTCATGCTTAATTGCAAGACCCTTCACTGGAATGGGTTAATATGACAGATGGATTTCGAAAACCTCAACCACTTCTATTTGATCAGAATATTGCAGAGAACTGGAGAATATTTGAACAAGAGTATGATATTTTTATACAATCAGCTTATGCAGATAGAGATGCATGTACCAGGGCATTCATTTTGCTAAATCTAGCAGGATCTGAGGCCATAGAAAGAGATCATTCATTTGTATATACACCAGCAGTTTATGAAGGTGAAGGTGCAGACTGCAATATTGTTGTGCAAGTTGAATCAAGGGAAGGCCCTGAGTGTTTGAAGCATAAGTTCAGAGAAATGTGTAACCCCCAGACGAACACCACATTAGAGAAGCATTTGTTTTACACAAGAGAACAGAAACCAGGAGAAATGTTTGCAGCTTACATACCTGACTTGAAGAACAAAGCTAAAATGTGTTGGTTTGGTGATTTGAAAGATGAGCTAATAAAGGAGAGAATTGTGTGTGGTATTAATAGTGCTGCAGTGAGAAAGATTTTACTTTGTGACAGTGATTTGACATTAAATAAAGCAATAGAGATTTGTCAGATCCATGACATGACAGAAAGACATACTAATATGCTTATAAGCGACAAAAGCATGGTTTCAATGAGCTCCAGAGAAAACGTAGATAGTATGCAACACGTAGTAAACAGAAACAGGTCTAAGAAAGGGGTAGTCACAGGGTTTCCAAAGAAGGTTCCAAGCTTTCCAGAAAGTTCCAGAAAAAGTGCAGTCTCCACCACCAGCTCAGTGTAACACAAACATGAGTCATGAAAACCCAAGTCTAGCTTTTTTGTTAACTGTTGCAATTATGGTGTAAATCATGAATCTAAAAGCGTGAAGTGTTTAGCATTTGGTCAGCAATGCCACAAGTGTAAAAAATGGAACCAGTTCCAAAAGTTTTGCAAATCAAGCAAGACTCACTCAGTTGTAAAGAAAGGTCGCACAAAAAAGCAAGTTGATCAAGTAGAGCCGAAACAGTCAGCTTTCTATGTCAGTGGTGTATCCATACTTGGAGAAAGGGTTGATGCAGTAAACTTATTAACAAGGAGTGAAGTGTTTTGTACAGTTCAGATCAATGTAAAAACCACAGAACTCGAAGGAGACACTGGATCAAAGCGTAATGTTATATCAGCAGACACATTTGCAAAAGTATTTACTAAGGAACAACTCAATGTGACCAGGAGTGTGAGACTTGTTGCGTATGGAGGTGAAGAAATTCAAACCGAAGGTTCAGTAATACTTTCCTGTTATTTAGCTGAGAAATGTTACAACTTATTATTCTACTTAGTTCGATGACCAGTGTAATCTTTACTAGGTCTCAAAGACAGTTTGAGAATGAATCTGCTTTCTTTTGCTAAAGAAATTCATCATGTAAGTGCAGTCTCAAGTTTGTTTTTCTGAAGCCATTTTCTCAGAGTATGCTGATGTTTTCGATGACAAGTCGGGCAAACTTCCAGTTATGTTTTCCATGAAGTTAGACCCAGACATCCCTCCAATAGTCAGACCAGCAAGAAGAGTTCCAATTGCAATGCAAGATAAAGTTAAATCTCAGTTGGAGAAGATGGTGCAACAAGGTGTGATTTGTCCATTCATCTAACCAACTGAATGGGTGTGGTCTATGGTAGCTGCCCACAAGAAAGGCTCGGATGAAATCAGAATATGCATCAATCCTAGAGATTTGAACAAAGCATTAAAAAGACTGTATCATCCAATATGCACAGTTGAGGAAGTTGTAGCACTAATACCGAATGCCACTGTATTTTCTGTTTTGGAATAAAAGAGTTCATTTTGGCAAGTGATGCTTGATGGCAAATCCTCATTTCTAACTCCTTTTGGTACTCTGTTTGGCAGGTACAGATTCCTAAGAATGCCATTTGAAATAAATTCTGCAAGTGAAGTCTTTCAGTGCGTAATGCAACAATTTTTTTCAGGTTTTCCTTGAGCCATAATTGTGGATGATCTATTAGTTGGAGGCAATGGCGAAGCAGAGCATGACAAAACCCTCAAGAAAGTTCTAGACAGAGCATGTGAAGTAAATTTGAAGCTCAGTCCCTTGAACTGCAAATCCAGACTTCTAGAAGTGACCTACATAGGACATTTGTACAGGCTTAAGACCTGACCCAACCAAACAAACAGCTATTCTACAGATGTCAGCACCGGACAATGTGCAAAGTTTACAGTGTTTCCTGGGCAAGGACAATTATTTAGGCAGGTTTATGCCAGATTTCAGTGAGTTGACAGCACCTTTGAGAGAGCTAACATGCAAAAAATGTTGTATTGTCATGGTTAGAACATCATCAGAAAGCGTTCGATGACTATAAGCAGAAAATTGCCACCTCACCTACGTTATGGCACTATGATGTCAACAAACCAGTTGTTCGTTCCTGTAATGTTTCAAATTTTGGTCTTGGTGCAGTTATTCTTCAAGAGGGCAGACCAGTAGCCTATGCTTCTAGGACATTAACTCAGACTGAGATGCATTACGCACAAATTGAGAAAGAGCTTTTGGCAATAGTTTTCGCATTTTCCAAGTTTCATGATTATATTTATGGTCGAGCTATCCAGATCGAAACAAATCATCAACCTCTTCTTAACCATTCTAAAGAAGCCTATGCATTCCACTCCAGCGAGATTACAAAGAATGATGCTCAAGTTGGAAAAGTACAATTTCAAAATGGTCTATACTAAAGGCAAATTGCTCTATCTGGCTGATACTTTATCCAGATTGCCCAAAAATACCACAGAACAGATTGATGCTGAAACTTTTGACTTTGATGTAATGTCAGTGTGTAATTTTTCCACCACTAGACTTGATGAGTTAAGAGATAACACACGACTGATCCTATTTCTTATCCTATTTCACAAAAGCTTAATCACTACATCAATGTTGGATGGCCATCAAAGCAATCCAGTGTATCACCTGAAGTGCAATCATATTTTTCTTACCGAGATGAATTGTTGATGGAAAACGGCATTATTTTCAAAGGTCCTAAAATTGTTGTCCCTGCTTCCTTAACAGCAAGAATATATTCAAATTTTGCATCGTGGTCACCCAGGTTCATTATTCACTAAGAGAAGAGCAAGAGAACTAGTATTTTGTCCTTCATTATCAAAAGACATTGATAGGGTTCTTTCTTCTTGTTCAGTATGTAATTGTACCAGAGCGCATTTACAAAGAGAACCGCTTCCTGAACTACCTTGGTCTACTGTAGCTACTGATATCTTTGAGTGGAACAATCAACACTATTTAGTTTTGGTAGACTCTTATTCAAATTGATTTGAGATTGATCTGCTACCAAAGTTAACCTCGACAGCTGTTATCACTAAGTTAAAATGTCATTTCTTAGTTCATGGTAGTCCACACAAACTTTATTCTGACAATGGCACTCAATGTACTAACCAGTTGTTTGAGAAATGTGTTAAAGAATGGGATTTTGTACATGTCACTAGTAGTCCTGAATATCCCCATTCCAATGGTATAGTTGAACGAGCTGTACAGAGTGCAAAGCAATTACTTAAGAAGTCAAAGCATGACAATATTGATGTTTTCTTGAATTTATTTAATCTCAGAAACATACCTTGTGGTGATATATTTGGCTCACCAGCTCAAAGACTACTTTCCAGACAAACTAGAACTACGCTACCTATTTCATCCAGTTTGTTGCAGCCTAACGCTAAGAATAATACAACCATCAAGGCTCAATTGTTGAAGAAGTGTAATATCCAGAAATCTAGTTATGACAGATCGAGCAGATTATTTTGTTCATTGAAGGAAGGAGAGATGGAATGAATCCAGGCAACAAAAGGTTTTGATTGAATAGGACAGATTACAGGCATCTGTGCTGAGGTGAGATCCTACATGGTAAGCTCCGAGAGTGTGGAGTGTAGGAAGAATCGCAGATATCTTCTTCCTGTAACAGAATCATCATCATTGCAATCAAAACATTGTATCTGTGATGCAAACTCTAAATCAAAGAATGGGTCAGACATTGTTTTCGGACCAGAATGTGTTCTGAAATCTGATTCTGTTCCAGAGAGTAATTCAAACATTTCACAGGTCAACCATTTTGCAGAGACTGTCCCAGATGATAAATCTGATTCCCAAGTTTATGTCACATGATATGGACGAGTTTCTAAGACTAGTGTGAAATACACAACAACATGGACTTGACTGTATATATCTGTGTACTTAATATTGTATAATGCACGTCTATAGATTACCTGTGATTTCTGCATGCCAAATAATCTCATGACAATTGCATGATCTATTTCTCAAAGAGAGAGGATGTAGATCAGAGCGTAGCGTGTGTGTGCTATGTCTTTAAGAAGCATGAGAGGCTGTGACTGCATTTATAAATTCCAGACAAGTGCCATTTTGCAGAAGCAGCCAGAGAGTAAGCATGCAGGATTGCAGTTGTTAGTTTGTATATAAGTTACATAAATCATAGTCAATAAGCCTTTACAGTGATGTGTTTGTATAGAATAAAGCTACTTAAACAGAACCCATGAAGACTCATTTATTTGTGTACCAACACGAAAGCGACATTAGGGAAACAAAATATCCAAAACCTTGGAACCATTGCATAAATATCAGCATGGTGGAATGCAATTGTGCAATCTCATAGAATAATCTGCTGCAAAAATCAGATTACTAATCTGGCATTCCTTGACACTTCTTACTACTGTTAATGCAGTGCCATTGGCTTAACAAGTAGCACAATCACTTCTGTTGCTGGAAGATTAGAAGGCTGTGGGTTACATTTCTACTCCAGGTGACTGGAATGCTGACATTGCAAGGCAGTACTTCAGGTGTGCCATACTTTGGATGAGGCATTAAACTGAGGTTCCCATCTGCTTGAGTTATTGGTAACTCAAATGGATGCAAAAGATGCCATGACACCTATCAAAAAGTACATAATCTGACCAGATTCCGTCTTGTTGTATAAATACCACCTCAGGACTTCCCTGTAAAGCAGCTACTACTGTAGTGGGGCTAACCAAATCAAAAGGATAAATAATTAATTAAACAATCCCTCAACCTGTCAGAATGCATCACCATTAACACTTGTTTCAGTGTCGCATTATTACCTACTTTCTTACACATTCTACAGATTCTATTAATTGTGAAATCCAATATGTGTGTGGGTCCATGGTATCTTAGATTGACAGCTCTATTAGTGGTTGCAAGTCACTCTCAGGTATACATATTGTGAAGGTCAAAACTGTTTGAGGCTAGTGTTTTTTTGCCTGCTTTCTGCTCTTCATACAAAACCTAACTTTAATGAGATATTCCTCTATTTTAGGTTCTGCGCTCTGGAGCATCTCTTGCTAGAATTGTGCAACCTGGTGGTAGGCATCAATCTTTGCCACTGCTAACGATATCCTTTCAAAGAAAATGACCAAGTGCTTGTTGGGGTTTGCCAATTTGAGTAGATCCAGCAACTTGTTTTGCTCACCAGTGCTTCAGACACATATTGTTGCAGTCATTAATAAATATTTTACTACAGAAGGTTATGCCTGATGCAATTGTTTGATGGATCAAAATCCTAGGCAGCCATACACTTCACTGGGATACCATGCCCCTGGCAAGTTGTAATCAGCAGGTATTTAAAGGAGGCCACATGCTTACAGCATGGAAAGATGCACTCTGCTATTCCTCAAGGAAGGTAAAGACCCTTTAGACCTGACAGTGTATAGACCTATATCCATATTTAATCAAGATCATACATTTTCATGGCCTTAATTGCTATATGGGTAGTTCTCAGGTCTGGTAGACAAAGACCAATGCAAGTCTATTAGGGGGAAAAACTTTGAAAACATAAACAACATGTTTATATAAAAAAGTGAAATTAAGTAAAAATCCTCTGCTGTTGATCAGTCTAGATGCAGAGAAGTCATTTCACCAGGTCAGATTGTGCTTTCTACATCTGGTCCTGGAACAGATGGGTTTCCCACTAACTTACATTTACCTGATTGAAAATATATATGATGGTTCACTGGTAAGAATAAAGCTGGGTTGGGTGGTGAAAACCTTTCATTCACAATGAGGGGAACAAGGCAGGGGTGGCCCCACTTGCCACTGCTATTCACCATGTATATAGAACCTTTAGCTAACCCCTGATCTTATTCAGTTCTCTTCTTTATTAAAATGTGCTATGTTTAATTACTTTTTAAAAACTATATTTGTAAACCTATTCATGGTTGCTGTACTTTATATTTCTCAGTAAACTGCATTGTATTATTTTGGGAAATTTTCTCCCAGGCCTGCAATAAAAAGGGGATTTGCATGCCCAGTTGAACTTTCCTGGTCAACAGATACAATAAGTAAGTAAACAAATAAATAAATAATCTGGCAAGGTAGACACATAAGTTGACTTTGTTGAAGATAATTTGATAATTTAGTTAGTCAACCAGAGCTTTATATTCCTAACCTTTTAAGTGTACTGTGGCATTTCCAAGTTTTTGTTCTAGGTACAAGACCAATGAAGTAAAACATAAATGTCAACAATGAACCCTATCCTTAGACCTGGTTTGGTGCAGTAGTGTCCAATCCTTTCGGTTCATTTAAAAACCAAATACTCGTCTGTGTACTTAGGCATATGGCTGAAACAAAATACATCAGAAGTAAAATAAGAGTAAGTAAACTTCTAAATCTGGACTTCAATAACAAAATACAATTCATTAAATATTTCTGGTCCCTCTGGTGGTGCATGTAGCACTGTCATATGATATGTTCTGGCAAAATCTAGCTAAGAAACTGAAACATTTTATTTGAGATGTGAAAAGGATGAGAGTTAGGTGGGAGAAAATGATGCTGTCCATAAGTCAAGGTGGAACAGCACTGCCAAGCCATATGCATGTGTGTGTGTGTGTGTGTGTGTGGGGGGGGGGGGGGGTATTTTGAGGTAACTCAGCTGCATTTGTTACACATAATTTAGGCAGAGCGCTATCTTCACAAATGGAAGGAATTAGTAAGTCTCAAAAGAGAATCAGTGGGTGATAATCATAGAATTGGCTTTTGGCTGCAACTACAGAGTGTGGACAAAGGAAACTTGGTAGATTACTATGTAGATGAAGTTGTTAAAAAATTAAGGCCTAAGCAATTAGATTCATGAAAGAAATGGGATAATTCAGTAGCGCCTGTTGGTATAAGTCTGAATACAAAAGACAAAAGATGTACATTAAAAGCTAGTACTAGATTTCATAAGCTGAACAAAGAGCCAAGTTAGATGTGAATGAAGCAAGGTTTTGAACATGGAGAGACTATTTGTGGTACGGATTAAAGGAGGGAGAGAGTTCCAGTGTTGAGCTATAGAGAAGTACAGTAGGTGTTTGCCTGCTGGACAGGCAGATTTGTGTTGCTCAATTAGATTTTGGAAATTTGATCTAAGAAGTCTATCTGGCTGATGCATTTTTGAAGGTGGGAGCAAGGGAGGGGTAGCAAGAGGGGTTGAAAATGAGTTTGTCTGCTTGGATAAATTGAGTATAGGTAAGGTAATTGGGCAGTTCAAGCCAGTTTAGTTGATGTAGGGCATTACAGTGATGGGAAGAAGCTCTATGGCCAGTTGCAAATTTAGATATCTTGTTATAGTAGGAGAGAGTTTTGTCTTGCGGGAAGATTGCAGGTTAGTAAGGATAGTGGCACCATATTGGAGTGAGGGGGTGAGGTATGTGTTTGCTAGGGTAAGCCTGGTAGAGGGAGAGATGTAATGGTAGTGGTGGTAAACCATACCAATTTTCTTATGCGTTTTTTTTTTTTTTTATGTTTACTTGCAGGTGGTTGTCAAACTTTAGTTGATCATCAATGAGTACGCCTAGTAGTTTAGAATTGGGGACTATTTCGAGGAGGGTTTTTTTTTGGCTGATGATCGAGAATTAATTTTTATCTAGGGTGGTAGTTTTGGATGGGGTAAATAACATTAGTTTGGTTTTGGTTGCACTGAGTGCTAGATGGTTTTGAAGCATCCATTGTTCAGTGGAAGAGAAGGCATCTTAGGTTAGTTTAGATAAAGTAGGAATAGAAGGAAAAGAGCAGATTATAGTGGAGTCGTCAGCATACTGAATAAGCTTTGCATTAGGGATAGCTTGGTAGAAGTCATTTATGAATATATTGAGTAGGAGGGGGGCCTAAAATAGAACCCTGTGCAACACCAGTGGGAGTGTTTAGAAAAAGAGAGATGTCTGTTTTCCATTTTGACTGATTGTTGTCTGTTTGTAAGATAACTAGTGAACCAGTTGATAGAGGTGTGAGATAGATTTAGTTTGGAAAGCTTAGTAAGAAGAAGGTTATGATTGATGGTGCCAAATGCTTTTGAGAGGTCAAGGAGAAGGGTGAAGACGATATGGCCAGAATCACAGGCTTTGTTGATCATTTCTAAGAAGGAGATGAGAGTTGTAGTAGTGCTATGGCCTGGTCTGAAACCATGTTGTGTGGGAGTGAGAAGTTGGTTATTTATGAGATAGGGTAGCAGCTGTAGATGGATACATTTTTTGAAAAGCTTAGAGATGGGGGATAGGATAGCTATAGTGCGAAAGTTTGCAATATCATTGTTGTTGCCCCCTTTATGGAGTGGAATAATGAAGGCCTTTTTCTGTAGTTGGGGGATATGACATTCTGAGATAGATCGATTTATTAGGATGCAGATAGGAAGGACGATGGCTTCTGCGGCTGCTTTTAGAAAGTAGGAGGGTATCTTGTCAGGGGCATTGGAACCAGGTTTTATTTTTAGGAGTTTTTTTATGGCAGTGAGAATGAGGAATGTTGGGGGAGGGAGGGGTGAGTATAGGTGGGGGTGGGGAGGCCAAAATGTTAGGAAATGATGATGTTAGTTTCCTTATGGAATCTATGAAGAATGAGTTGAATTGGATGGCTAGATCCAAGTCGGAGGTGCTTGTATCTGGGTAGGGGTTCTCTTTTTTGCCAGGCTGAAGGAGAGAGGAGATTGCATTCCAAAATATTTTGGGGTTTGTGTTATGATTTGTTTGGAGTGTTGCAAAGTAGGTTTTGTGGTCTAAGATAATAAGTTTTTTTACTTTGTTACATAATGTTTTATATTCATTTAGGTTGGTAATATTTTTGTTAGTATGGTAGCGCTTCCAGGCTTTATCCCGAAGTCACATAATAAGTAAGGTATTTTTGGTTAACCGTGGTGCAGAATTACTTTTTATGCATTTTGTTATCAAAGGGGCACAGGAAATGAGGAGTTTTAAGAAAATTGAATTAAAGTAGGTGAAAGCATTATCTAAGGGCGAGGTTTTTAGTGGGTTCCAATTGATTCTTTTTTTAGTGCATCAGAGAATATGCTAGGATTAAAGTTTTTTAGGCTTCGGGTGATGCTATAGGTATGAGTTAGTTGAAGGGAAGCAATTTATTAAGGTTTTTATGATGACAAATGCAATGAATTCATATGCATATAAGTTATTAACTATATAATATTACCAGTTCTCACTAATTTTTGTGTAAAGGAGGTATGTTAAATTATTTTGTTTAATATGTGAATAGATTGCAATAAATGAAGCGCTATTAAATAAGCGTATATGTAGCTTTAAGAAGCTGTGATTTTTGGCGCCAAATAAGTTATTTAAACTGTTTGTAGAGTATGGTGTCTTAGTTCTGAAGAAGACCAGCTGTTATGGTTGAAAGCGCTTAACTTTGTATCTTCATGTTATTGGTTTTATACTGTTGTCGTTGTCAGTTCGTCTTTATGTCCCAATACATTGGATTTCTATTTGGTAGAGTGGCACTTATTGGTGGATCCGGAGGCATTTGCTGCAGTTTTAGTTCACGTGGATTTTGTTTTTCTTTAGTTGAAGGGAAGAGGGGAGACAGTGGATGAAAGTTGGGTAGTGGTCACCTAGTGGGTCTGGAAGAGTACCACTATTGGAGATGTAGTGGGGATGGGAAACTAGGATCCAGTCTATGATACTTCCAGTGAGGAAGTCTTTGGAAGGCCTAGTTGTTATGTTAATAAGCTGGGTGACGTTGTACAAGTTTATATTGAGTGAGTTAGTGGGGGATTGAATTGTGGCCCAGTTTATATTTACATCACCCAAGATTATGGTTTCGTTAGTAATATTGGCTGAAAACCAGGAGAGAATATCTTCAAGGGTCGAAATATTCTCTCCAGGAGGGTTGTAAAGGGCGAGTATACGTATAACTTTATGTTTATTTAGATGGAGAAGGGCTGGAATTAGTTCTGCATTAGCAAATTTTGGAATAGGTTTGGTATATGGGGTTACCGATAGAGATGATGAGTAAAGGAGAGAGACTCCTCCTCCTTTTTTGTGTGTTCTATCTCTCCTTATTATACAGTAGTTGGATGGTATTAGTTCAAAGTCTTTTATATGGGGTTTGAGCCAGGTTTCAGAGATGGAAAGAATACCAGCCTGGTTATGGGTGAAGCCAGGCATGGAGGTTAGGAATTTTGTTGCATAAACTCTGGGCATTAAGGGCTGTGAAATGGATGGGTTTGCCTGTTGTGGGTGGAGGATGGGGTTGGGAGGTTGAGTTGTGCATGGAAGAGGGGCCAGGGTTTGGATGAATGTCCCCAGAGAGAAGGATAGATATAAGATAGTGAAAGAGGTGTTTGGATTGTTTAATATATAGTTTATAGGTAGTTAACTTTATGGGCATGTGTCTGGTGTGGATGGGAATAGTGCTTGTGGGGTAAGATATGAGTTTATAGGGGAAGAGCAAGGTGTAGTTGAAGGGATAGAGATAAGGAGATATGTAGGTTGAGGACTATGCATAATTTCTGGATGATTTGGTAGTTATGTGATATGGTAGGATATTAGTTGTATTAACAGGTTGGGTGAGATAGGTTAGGTAAAATAAGGTAATAAGAAGTAATGTTTGTGTTAGAAATGGAAGGGGTTTCATAATCATGATGGTGATGGTTATATGTTTAGTAGGGGGTGAGTTAGGGTTGGGTTGCTATTTATGTAGATTATATAGTAGGATTTGGATTTTGTGAACTTGTATGCTGCAGGCATTACATAATGCCCAAGAACCACAATATATAGAGTTAAGATAAACCTACAGTACTAACTCCTTTGTTAGTGCAGCAGGTTAATGTAAGGGATTTGTGAGTCAAAGATGTATGCTTCAAATCCATCTTTCTTTCAGCTTTCATTTTTTAGTTATTTATTTTTAAATTCAATCTCTGATGTCTAGTGATGGCACAGTTGACAATATCCTCTATATGAGGTGGGAGGGGACAAGGGTTGAATAATTTTTTAGTGCTTTTTAAAGTGCGCTACTTATCCCTGGTGGCTAGTGTTCCCCAATCCCAATCCCTGCTTTGTCTAAGTATTGCTCAAGACACACTTTTAAAATGTTGTTGATGGTGGCTTGTTCTCCCCCCACCCACTGATCCCCATTTTGTCTAAGTTCCAGTCAGGCATGCGATTAGAGAGGCATCCCTGGTGGCTAGTAATTCCTCCTACCCAAGGTTGCAGGCTTTGCTCATTAGTCTATGGGTGTGTGGAAGCATAACAGCCACCCCAACCCACCCACTCATACAAAAACAAACACACAAACACACACACACACACACACACACACACACACACACACACACACACACACACACACACTTACTTCCTAAGACTACCTCAACAATAAATTCCTCAGCACTTACCACAAGATTCAAGGAGTGTCTATGCTAATCTACATGGCTGTGTGATTCTATGAATTCCTTAGTGCATAGATGTCTTCCTGGGGAGAGTTGTGGGGGAGAGAACACATAGCTAATTAGCTTATGCCTCACCCCCAACTTGCTTCATTAGCACGTAGCATAGCCATGGAGACAGCACAACACACAGCTACAGATGTTCAAGCAAAAGCATTGTGCTAGGACTATTTGTGAATATGAATCCATCCCATGGAAAGCTAAAGTGCTGCTTCACTTCAGACTATGTATGTAGTATTGGCATAAATGCATGCCGGTAATGAACTGAAGACCTGATTGTGCCCCTTTACACTTTGCACCCAGTGTGGCTGCCCCATTTGACCCACCCTAACTACAGTTTTGTGTTATATTAGAATTACCTGGGACTAGCAGAAGCAATAAGAAAGGGCTGAGAAGTAAGACTATAATCAAATTTATAGTCCGAGCATAGGAGATCTGTAAAGCCCCTAAATATGCAACCAAATCAAGATGCTTTATGATATTTGGATGGAAGTATCTGCACAGATATATATTTGCAAAAACTAAGCTAAATAAAATGTTTCTAGATGGCTACATCAGCTGTTGGAGATGTGAATGAGAAAAGGAAGATAGTTTGATTCTACTTTTTGGAACTGCCTTAAATTATCTAGTTTTAAGAAACATGTTTAATTTATTGTGTCAGCACTGGAAGAGAGTGATGTTGAGCTAACAAAGAAATTATTTCTGCTTTCTTGGGATTCTGAGATAAAGAACTTGGGGGGAGGGGATAGCCACTAATTTATTTGCTTATTTTATTTATCCATTATCAACCAGGTTAGTCCCGCTAGTTTACGCTTTTGGGGAAGGCGCAAGGTAGTATTTGGCCAGGACATCAGGAACCTTCACTTCCTCTTTGGCAGATAGAAAGTGAAGCACTCTCTGGAGCTGCTAGGTGATGCTGCAGGTCAGCTATTGCAGTTCCAGGAATCCCATGATTGAGGAGAGTGCAGCAGAGAGGGGGGCAGGTGCAGGAGCAAACCTAATGTGGGAAAGAGGAGGAGATGCAATAACTGTTACAGAGCTGGAGAATAAAGGACTGGAGACATGAGGGGCTGATAAATTTGATGAACCAGGGAGAACCAAAGGAAAGAAAATGGTGGAGATATTATTATAGGGAGAATAAACTGAGAGATTGGAAACACAAACAACTGCTGGTAAAAGGAAATCAACGGAAGTATTCTCAGCTGGTGGAGTAGACAGTTTTAAGGATTTACCACTGCAGCAGGGTTTTTTGTTACAAGAAAGATGAAGTTATGCAGAAGCAGTAAGGCAAGGAAGAATGGAAAAAGCAGCTGAGAGGAGACAACACTTACAATTTCTCAACAACCATAGAGAAGATGACCAGTAGTAAGAATAAAAAGTAAAAGTGATGGCAGTTTGAACAGGTATGACATTATGGATTGTATTATGTTGCCACTGGGATTTAACATTAGAGACATAAAAGCATTAGTTCCTTTGGGAGTTGATTTTTTTTTTTTTTTGTGAAGTGACATTTAAAAGCTTTAACTTGCAGGAAAATGTTTGAGACTGAAAAAGAAATGCAGTAGCACTATGGAAAGACTATTTATGTCCAAGCTTGGGACTACAACTAAAAAAGAAAATAAATGTGCAAAGTAGGACTTCAGATATGGATGAGCATGTGTTTAAACTTCTTTGTTCTCTATGTAGTAAAGTACATGAAATGAACATAAATATGAGATTAATGAAATGTATAGACTGGGGGTTGGGAAGTGTGGGTAACAATGGGTGTTAAGGATGGGAAAATCCAACATATTTCAAACACAGCAACTCCGAATGGTAAGAGAGGATTTGTTAGGTACTGAGTTCAACCCAAGCATAAGATTTCTGTGGGGATAAAAATAATTTATTACAAGACTTAACAAATGAAGGTGTGGCCAATGTTGGGGAGAGGCATACAAAAAATAACTGTATCGGTTTTGTAGAAAATGTAAAGAATTTGGACACTTATGGTTTTACTGACCCATATTTATAAAGAAAAAAGTAGATGAAGGGGAGATCTCAGAAGAAAAACAAATGATAGAAAATATTATTACAGAAGATGATGAAAGAGAAATTGGCATGGGGAGGGGGATACTGAAAACAAGGGTAACCAATGAAGAGGTACTTAGTGAAGACATAAGAGTTCAAATAGAGTTATTAATACACAGAAAGTGAATAGATTTGTAATTTTAGAAAGTGAAGATGAAGAGGGAGAAATTGGTACAAGAGAAGAACAAGTTAATGAAAAATCTGTTGGTATGAGACTTAAGAGAAGGAAAAGAAAAATAAGATTTGGAAGTAAAACACTTACAGAGAAGGAAAAATATGATATAAGAATTTTAGCATTAAATATGAATAGTGTCAGACATTATACAAGAGGTTTGATGGTGGTGGAATTGTATAAAAAAGAAAAAATGATGTTTTTTGCTTGCTAAATACCAGATGTAACAAAGAAGAAAAGAAAAAAGGAAAATAATCCAGGCAGTATGAGGAAAGGGGGGCAGATTGTTTGGTTGGCAGTAAAAGTGACATATTCTGGAATAGGAATTTTTATGAAAATGAAAACACAAGAATTTTAGACACATCAATAGTAATACCAGGAAGGGTGATGATAGTGGTATGAGAATTAGACAAAAGTGTTATATAAGATTAGTAGTGATTCGTGCATATATTAATATGACAGAGACAAAACAGTTGTTTGAAGAAATCAATAAATGTATATTAGAAAATATGCCAGTAGTGACAGGAGGGGATTTTAATTATAACATGAGAAAAAAAAGGGGAAATAACACAGGATATTAATATGTTAAGGGATTTAATAAAATTGGAGATATGAAAGTAGGAAATAATAGATAAAGGATGTATAAAAGGGGAATTTTTTAAGACTGCAACTGATTATATAATTTATTCTAAAGACAAGAAAGAAATAATGTGGAGTACAGATGGCAGACTTTTAGATCATAGAGCAGTATATGATAAAATAGGGGAACATAGCAAAATAATTAAGGAGGGAAAGGGATAAATAGATTAATTGTAGAGTTTAAAAAGGAGGAAAAATAGGAAAGAAAGAAATATTATGGAAAGATCATATGTCAATTAGACCATTTTATAAAAAGAATGGACACAGTGGTGGGTAGTATATAAGAAGAAGTATAAAAATATATTTAGAAGTGGAAAGAAGTATTAAAAAAATGAAATGTCAATAAATTTTATGAAAATATGAGAAAGAAATAGAAAAATGAAGTGACAAAATAAGTGGAATCTAAAAAAAAAGATGTATGAAAAGAATAGAGGAAAAGTAAAAATGATGTTACATAGGCAAGTATTATTTTCATAAGGAAAAGAAAGTAAAAATGAAAGAAGGAAGAATGGATGATTTTTTAAATGGCAAAGGAAATATAAAATATAAACAAGAAAATAATATGGAGGTGGTAGAAAGCTTTGTAGAAAAAATGTATGAAAAAAGAGGAAATGGATGGGCAAGAAGAACGGAAAGTGAAAAATATCTGAAAAGGTAAGAATTCTTTTTATTTAGAAGATTGTATAACAATAGAATAAATAGAGAAGGTGAAAAAAAAAGGTAAGAATGTCAGCACCGGGATTATACCCTATATAAGTATTACAAAGAAATAAAAAAAGATGAACATATTTTTTTCTTTAAACAGTAAATGAATGGATGAAGGAAGGTATAATGGAAGAAGACATATGTGGTGGATTAGACAAAAGTATGAAGGAAAGATGGAAAGATATGAAAAATTGGAGAACTGGAGGCCCATAATACTAGGGAATACTGATTTTATATATATATATATATATATATATATATATATATATATATATGTGTGTGTGTGTGTGTGTGTGTGTGTGTGAAAATACTGCAAAAAAGGATGGAGAAAGTATTGCATGAGGTAGTAGGAGAAAGGATTTATGGTATACAATGAAGATGACTGAAATAAATGTTAATTATAGTGAAACTGAGGGAAAATAAAGAAGACTGATAGGATGTGACATAAATAAACCATATGATAAAGTGAACCATGAAGCAGTGTGCAAGATTTTAGAGGCATATGACAGAGGAGAAAAATATTAATGTAATAAAGAAATGTTTGAAAATTCCTAGGTAAAAAGTTATGATAAATGGATGGATGGGATAAAATAAGTATTAAGAGAGGAATAAAACTGAGATGTTCAATGAGTATGTGCTGATTTGTGTTAGAAATGAATGCAATAGTACAGACATGTATGTGTGAAATGAAGGAGGCAAGATGGTAGAGGGAAACATTACATTACCGATATGTATGTCATAGTCACATGATTTAGTTGTAATTAAAAAAAAACAAGGATTGGATAAGTGATGTTGTAATAAGGATGGTAAAGCAGTCAAAAAAGCTGGCCTGCAGTTAAACAAAATGAAGTGTATGGGATTTGGTGAGATAAAAAAATTAAAGGAATATATTTCAGAAAAACGTCAGTAAAGATCTTATGAGTGATATTTGATGAGTATTAAAGTATAATAAGTCAATGGTGAGATAATGGAGCAAATAAAAAAAAATTAGCTTGGAGGAAAAGTTTTTACTTATAATTTCAGAAACAGTCATATATGCTGAATACATATGTATTAGGAAAGTATCAGATTTAAAGGGAGTATATCTGGTACCCACTCAGATGAAATAAAGAATTACTATAGTTTTTTTAGCTTCATTTGGAGCTCAACGCTGGACTTGTTGAGAAAAAGGATGTTGTTTATCTTTTCGGCTTTTTTCGGTTAGGGGTCGCCACAGCGGAACTCCGGTCTACTAATGATTGGCAGTAGATTTTTTTATAGTGCCAAGTTGCCAGCCCGATGCCCAACCTTCAGCGAAGGCACACCCAATGTGATTTGAATTTAGAAAAATACAGCAGTATACTTAGCATCCATGCATTTTTTTTGGGTATGAGAAAGGTAAAAGAAAGACAAAAATAAATGATGTGTAAAATGTATGAAAAACATAAAAGTCTATGGGATGAAAAAATAGGAAAGCAAAAGGAAAAGAAAAAGGGGACAGAATTGAAAAAAAAAGAATATGACAAAATGAAATTATGGAAGTTAAAATAAGTGAAGTTGATGAGAAAACAAAAAATGGTATAACACAATTTTAGAAAAAAGTTGGTATACCCATGGAAGGAATTAAAAAAAGATGAAAAAAGGCAATAAAAGACAAAATAAAGAAAACACTGATTTTTTATGGAGCAGAGAATAATTTTCTGAAGAATTTTATTAGACAAACTTTTGGTGAAAGGAAAAATGAAGTATAAGATGATGGAGGCTCAAAATTGTGTTGACTGTAGTGAAGAAGAAACAATAAAACATTGTTTTTTGGACTGCAAAAGAATAAAGATTTTTGCAAAAAATTTAAAAATGAATATAGATAGGAAAGATTTCAATGTATAAATATGAATATGATTTTATATGGTAAGTATGATAATGTAAAGAAATGGGATATTGATAAATGGGATAAAGTACTGTTTGTGGGGTCTGTATTAGAATTTTGAAGGTTTAATGCTTCAAATCACTAAATATCAAACTTTAGTGATCGAAACATTAAACCATCGAAATTCTAGTAGACCCTGTAAAAAAAAAAAAAAAAAAAAAAAAAAAACAAGTAAAGGGTGTTTAGGCAGGGGGCAGCCCCCCCTGCATCCCCCATACCCCCTGCTACTTAAATATACCAACTCTGAGATCGCATTTTAATGGAGTATGATGTGGAAAGGGAAGATTTTCGTTTCCTACACTGTAGCTCAATCTCGAAGTTGGTATATTTAAGTAGTGTTGGGTGTGGGGGGTGCAGGGGAGCTTGCCCCCCTGCCTACACTCGTTAGTTTTTTTTTTTGGTCCTAAAAATAGTTTTATAGATGTTCAATCATTTAATAGTTCAATGCATATAGTTTGATGTTTATACATTCGAACTATTAAACTTTCGCGATTATAATATAGACCCCTGTTTGTGACAAAATGGGTGTTGTGGAAAAAACAATATGGGAATTTATTACATGATAAGAAAATAGAAGAGGATGATGTATTAGCTGAAATAAGATGGTTGTTGACCAAAGGGTGGGGAGAATATAATGTAAACATAAAAGAAAAAATAATGAAAGAAATGGAACTGTTTAGTTAAGTTCTTTGTGTTGATAACTTATTATTTTGTTTTAATAACTTATTTAAATTTTTTATGATATAAAATATATATAAATGTTAATAAAGCACCCCTACTCTTTTCAATAGGTGCCATGGGATCTTTTACATCTACCTAAGCTACCACCAAGTGAATGGGATCTCAGTTTATCATCTCATCTGAAAGAGAGCATACTCAGGAGTGCAGCATCCCTCTAATGCTGGACTACGGTGTCAGTAATCCAATCACCTGAAGTAGGAATGAAATCCAAAGCCTTCTGAACTTCCAACACCAAAGACAAGCAAGGTAGCTGCTGATCCATGGACACTGTTTAATGCTAGCATCTAAAATAGTATCACAAGAACATGGAAATTAGAGGATGATCCTGACATGATGAGGGGGTCAGAATTATGCAGGAAATAAGGAAGTCAGAATTAGAATCAATAATAACAGATAAAGTCAAAGATGTTGTAGGCAGATGGAATTTATGGAATCAATGCACTTAAATCATCTCAGTGAGTGACCAGAGATGAAAGGTTTGACAAATTTAGGAATTGAAGTAAAACAGTAAAAGTTGTCAAGACAACAGTAGAGTGTATAAAAGAAGGGGAGATTTATAAACGGTTGCTTCTATTTTTTCTTTCCTTTTATCTTTGATATCTTAATGTTCTGTTGATGTAAATCCTGATATTAAACAGATCCAAATGGTAAAATTAACAATGAGAAAGTGATTTATTTTAAGAAAGGGATTACAGATGTACCTCCAGAAGTGAGTGCAACATGTATGAATGCTTTTTTTTTCATGGTAAACAGAAATGTTGTACTGAATATAAAGCAATGTTTATAAAACAGCTAACATTTTCCATAGTGAGAATCACTGACTGCCTAGCTAATAGAAACAATATTTTTTTGTTTATTTTTTTCTAATTCCATTTTTATTATTTTGAATGGAAACATTAACACTCATAAAAGCAGGTGGAGCTGTAGTAGAATCCTCTCTCTCTCTCTGAGGTACAAAACTGCACTTTTAGAAAATACTGTTAGTCAGCGCAACAATTCAGCTTATTTTCAATGATGGAAATGCACTGCATGGTAACATTGCTTTATACTGACTGTTTATGGAAATAAGCATGGATGATATACATGCATAGAGTAGGTGCTGCCCTTGAAGGATGTTAATGTACCATACTATATACCACAGGGAAGAATGTTGCTTTAAGAAAAAAATACTCCAAAAAGAATTGTTAGAGCATAACATTCACGATTAATTGGCATTATCCACTCCCCAGACTGCTATATTAGCATGCAGCTTCCCCAGCAAGATTACTCTCTGTCCTACTTCTGTCATTGGGGAAAACTGTAGGAAAGACCAGTCAATGTATCAGAAAGGCTTATCACAATGCAGAAACCTTCCAAGTTAAGGCCTTCTCATTGCAGTACGCTTTTCTGAGTCCCAGGAAATGTGCAGAAAATATAAAACTTTATGGAGGTTATTCTCTTTATAGTTCTAATGGAGTGTAACCAAGCTGTTAATTAATCAGCCATTCATCATATTTTGTACATAACATGCACTGTAGTACACACACTAAAAATAAACGTGTCAATTCCAAGCTTCTTTCCTAAATCTCCAAGCAATCTTCTTTAGCTATTGCCTATAGCTCAAAGGAATAAGTAGTGGTGACCTCCAAGTGTCATCAGGACCTGCACTGCAGAAGCAAGAAATATATGTGAAAAACATACTAGAAGTATATAATACATCCTACAAATCTACTTAGCGATTCATTGTGGTAATCTGAAGTAGACTAAATCCAACCTGCATATGTTAGATTTAGTCATCCCAGACAATACAAAGTTAAGACAAAGTTGTAAGATACTGTACACTGAGCTTCTACTCTGACCTTGTATTATGTCAAAACATTCACTGAACTATCTACTACTATATCATATTCAATAAAGGGTCGACAGAGAAAATGAATGCAACACAATAATCATACAAAACAAAAGCTAAGACTAGTGGAAATCAAGTTGTATTTACACATTAGTCTTCTGTTACTAGGGCTGTAAATCATGTCATTGAATATAGATATACAAAAAAGTTGGTTTTGTGTATGTAAATGTAATGGAAAACTAACATTTTAAACTAGACATTAAAAAATGCAAACTGGATTTCCTGAGCTGTGCTGGCACTGATTTATAACTCGTGCTTGCATTCTGATGACCTGTTATTATTACTGTAGTCATACTGATTCCTCCTATCAAGATGTAATGTATTTTAGTCTACAGGGATTTTATTATATGATGGTAAAGAAAATATCCTGTAAAAGCAGTATTATATCTAATAATGCTACAGATCATTTTATTCATTTAGGTCTCACTACCCACACTATTGCTCTCTGAGAGAGTTTAATGTTTAAACTCAAAAAGACCTAATATAATTTACCTCTACACATCACGAGTGCACTCTATATTTGCTCTGTTTGCTATGCTCTGAATTTGGGAATTGACACTGTACCCATCAAATCTACAGACCTGTCATTGAAATAAATTGCTTCTGTCTCAGATGCTGTAAAATAAAATTCAATTGTGTCATCCTGTTTCAGTGCCTTCTGTTCTAGTTGAGTAATTTTATGAAGTTTTGCTGGTCTTAACTTACGATAAAAGGTTTCCCCATAATATAGTGTGCTACAGGTAGTATGGTTCTCTTTGATGGCTACCTATGCTATAATAAACTTACACAGCTTACCATAAAGTAATGTAATATTTACTGACTTTTCTCTAAATGTTGCAGAAATCTTTGCTACTACTCAAGTTATCTTAACACAAATTATTATAACATTTAAAGCTTAGAATTTCAGTACTGTGTTGCTGCTTATGTACTTTTGTCAGAAGAGTTGACGATTGCCTTTAAACCCCCCTAACTGATTTAATTGCTTTGTTTTGCTATGAAATGGGAGTGTTGAGTTCTCCTCCCCTCTGCAATAAACACAGTGGAAACAATTCCACAGCTTTCTGTCTTTTTTATGTCAGCTGCTGTGTTCCTAACATTAGCAGGATTAATTACCAATCTAAGATTGACAGCAGTACCCGATAGGGTAAATCACAGATTTAACTGTGTCTATGATATGTCATGTAGGTGGAAATGAATTTCTCTGCAAAGTATGTGAGAAGTTGAGTTTAAAAAAAAAGTAGGTGGGCTTTCCCTTCCTTTGACTCCAATGCAAGGAAATAAAAGTTTTAAAAATTACAAGCAGGTTTCTGGTACACACATAATGCTGGAACCATATTGTAGGGAGAAAAGAAACCTAACGATTGAGTTAAGCTGTGTGAGAGGGTGGAGATTTCCTTTAAGTAACTCTGCAGCATTTAGAGTCACCAAAGACAGTTTAGCCCATATGAAGCACATCAAATGGATGCTTTATCTAACACTCCAACACTTCAACATTCTTCTCATGTACTAATGAGCACCTCACAAGCATCTGTCTATATGTATGTGTAAATGTCACTGCAGCACATTGAATATACTTCTCTGACCCATAGACTAGTTGGCTATAGAATGTCCAAGAAGAAAAAGAAGTCTGTGCATACACTTGATAGTTTTCATGCCATATTTTAAATGTGCAGCATTTTATCACATAATCACTTCACAAAACAATAAATAGAAGCAGCAGTTGTAGTTGTGTTTCAGTGTATTGTGTAACAGACTCACTATAATACTGGCAGACAAGTTGCCCACAGATGCATGTCCATATGCCTAGACACATTTTTGAGGATTTCAGGCTCCAGCATATATATATATATTATATATATATATATATATATATATATATATATATATATATATATATATATATAAGCAATAAGGAAGGGTAAGTAATAAAATGTCATGCAGCAGGCAAGATGAAGGATACATTAGTGAGGGGGGTGTGGAATTATATATAAGTTATGAGCTGGGGTAAAAGTATTGTGCAGTCTTTTCATAACAAAAACATTACTCTGATAAGGCATGTATTACATGTGATGCTTGGAATCCTTTTCCCAGAATATTTTTACTCACTCTTAATGTTAATGGGGAACAAGGATGAAACTGATGTTTAGTTCATTTGTTTCCTGTTCTGTCTGATGGCATGCTTAAATATAGTAGTTTAATGAGGTACAAATGATTAATAAAGTAACACTTACAGATGAAATTTGTAGGTGGACTCTTCCTATGTTAACAGACATGTTTAATTATATATTTAAAATCATTATATCATTAGCAATTACATCATTTGATATCCCATGTATAGAACTGTCACTGGAGAAGCTGAACCAGCAAAATGCATACCAAAATAAAACTTAAATGTCATTGGAAGTGATGTATTTTAGTTTTCAAATATCAGCTGTTCAACAACTCAGTGAATAAAAACCTGGGCAAGAGGGTAACACCCTACACATGCACAAACATACATGCGTGCACACACACACACACACACACACACACACACACACACACACACACACACACACACACACACACACACACACACACGTACAGACCTCAGTGTTTTTAAATGCCTGCAAGTAAAAATACATAAATAAAATAAAATGACACATTAAAAGTCAGTGAATTGAGGTAAAAAGTCTTCCTAACCTGCCAAATAACTTAATTTATTTCACAACTGCAAGAATCCATACAATGAAATGGAGCCTTCTCTAAGTCTCAATCTCTTATTAACCTCTCTAGGTGAAGGTAAAGAATGATATCCCTCCAGTCCTTGGGTTTCTAGAAGCTCTGATAGAGGTCACTATTTGCTAAAACTTTTTTTCTCTACAATAATTACCGCAGCTTTCTATTTTTTTTTATTCTTCTCTACTTTCCTCAACAGTGCAATGATTTCCTTCAGCCCCCCCCCATATTAATTTTCCATTGGGATTTCCATTTCTGCAGTGCTTGAAGCCATATCACTGCATGAACTTCTGACTCTTCCCTTCCCTGATGACTATTGTTTTTGTCCTGTTTCACTGTTCATCTTGCATTCTTTCGCCCCCTGTCTCCTATTTCCGATAACGCTGCATCGATTCACACACTACTAATTTAGCCACAGTAATAACCAGAAATATAAAGTAAGTGGCTACTTGGCCTCACTTCTTTTTTTCACTGCAATTTATCTTCTACAACAGTTTTGCCTCTCCTTTTCAGCCTGGTATGATGCTTCAACATCATTGCAGCCATTTCTCACCACTCTCTTGACAACTGCATCAAAATGAACAATCATTCAAATGCAAATCTACATTTGCTCCTCTAAATTTCTAATTATTTCAGGTCTGGTACCAGCCCTTCAACTGATCAGCTTGTTGGAAACCCCAACTAGCCTGCAATATCCCCTGCCTGGACTGTCACATGCCCAGTATGGCCTCGTTTTAATTCATACCACAGCAGCATGTACCTGTTTACTCCAGTTATGTTTGTGGGATTGATTGTATCTACCCTAGGTTGCTATCATAAGTAGTGCCTCCATCCCACCTCCAGCCTGTTGTAAATTCAAACAGACTGTTTTGTGAATTAATTAAATTAAAGAGCTAATCTATGAGATTAAGCACAACTTCTTAAATGAGTCTTGATTTTGGAAATTGAACTTCATTGTGTGGTCAGCTTCCACAAACACATATTCACAAAAAGGTTACCCAACATTAATTTATATGGTGTTGGCATAATCATGCATGCAATCATGCATACACACTCAATCAGAAACTCCCAAGCATTCTTCTACTCATAAAAATGCATTTCTCACTCATTAAAATGGAAAGCTGTATTAAGCTGATGTAAATGTACTGTTTTGTGACTGCACCTTCCCATAAATCATGCAGCATATAAATATATAAACTAAAGCTGTTAAAGAGTAAAACTGGTATCTCAAATGAGCACGTTTGTAGTTCTTAAATGTTAATGCTCCTTGAAATGATACCTTCAGAAATGCACTGTGTTACCTTAATTATTCTCCTCTTCGAAGAAGTGTGAAACTATGGAAAGAGGAAGACTTGCGATCAAGTTGAAAAACAGGAAATACTGCCTGGAACACTTTCAAGTAAAGAGAGGGAGAACAACAGAGAGAAAGAGAGAGGCAGGTAGTCAGTACAGTTTTTGCTTTGCTTCAAAACTGCGTATAGTGGGCTGCATTATTAGACAGAACTCATGCTAGAAGTTCCGCCATCTGTGGAACTGTGCAACAGCTGTTTGGACTTCTATAGCAGAGGTACTCAGAATTCAGTAAATATTTTAGTTATTGGCAGTGACAGAATTCCTCTTTATATTATCTCTCCGTTTAAACTACTTTATGTGGTATTTCTCTATGCAATTATATAAAATTATTTAATTTGATTAACTAGATTTCTTTCTTGTATTTATTTTAAGTAAAAATGTTTATTATGCAATGTTAAGTGCTTGTGGCTGGTAGTTTACTTAATACTTTAAGGGCATGTGTATTGGACTGATATGAACTCATCTCTTAGCTTCCACCATCTAAAAAATTGCTACTCAATTGCAACCCTACAAATATTTAGTGTTGAAAAATATTGGGAGAGGCAGAATCAGGACAAGAAGAAAAGAGCTTCCCCAGCAAAGAGATGGTTAGAGTGTGTGAAAGAAGACATACGATTGCTTCTTTACTTTTTTTTTTTTTTTTTGCAGCTAATAAAATGACAGTAGATTGTTGTGGGATAATTTCTTGCTTAGTTTTGAGAAGCAAGTTTGAAACTGCAACAATGCCTTCTTGCAATTCATGATTTAATGTACTTATTTTTGTTTATTCTTCTTATAGTAATATCATTTGCATACAGTGCACAAGAAATGAGCGGCAGCTCCCAAGCATTTCCATTAATGAAAGCATTGAAAAGGAGATGTCCAAGCACAGATCTCTGCGGCTTTCTTTTTGTAATGGTGCTGACATCTCTGAGTGGGCTAGTACTTAACACCATGAAGGTTCTGTTCAGTACATAGTAGTGAAACTTCAAACTATGCCTTCTGAAAACCCACGGTCAACTATTTTCTGTAGTGGAAGAGGATGAATAATTTCAAAGGCATGTTTGAGGTACAAAAATATTTTGCCTATACACATACCTTTGTCCATATTTGTTAGGATTTGATTGGTATGGCAGTAGATGACAGTAACTGTGACACATATGGGGCTAAAACCATGCTCTTTATCTGCTAATACATCATATTCTTGTATATATTAGAGTATTGACATGTACAATTTTTAGGGATCCTGTCAAGTGGGCATGCATTTCTTCCATAACCTGTCTGCATGTGCATAAGAAACTTAGGCAGGGTATGATTGTGGCATGTTTGAAGATCAGAGGGATTATTTTAGTGGTAATGGATAAATTAAAAATATGTGTTAGTCCTTGGTGAGTACTCATCTTCGTATATGTAAAGAAATTCTATGTGCTAGAATTTTGCATGAAATTTTAACCTACTACATTGTTAATTTATTCTGTGGGATTTGCAGCCATATGGCATACCAGAGGAGCTAGCCTCCTCATTGATGAACTTTGGTGGAGTTGCTTCAGTGGTTGTGTGGCCTGAATATGCCCTCTTAATGCTAGTTCAAAAAGCTAGAGTGGGCTGTCAGGAATGTCCCCTGGCCCTTGTACGTTTTATATAGACTTTGGAACTAATGTCACAAGCTTTGTAGGCTGCTCTGTTTCACATGGATGTAATTTCTGAGCAAGCATCAATGTTTAGAGAAGTAGTCCTGCTTGATTAGGACTTAGTGCAACATCTCAGACACCCATCTGCAACCATCACAGACATATGGAATATTCCGAAGAAGGATGGAAGATGGTCTGAATATAATATCAATCCAGCCAAGTATTTGATGTTTACTGGGAATGAAAGAATTCCTCTCCCTTTATGTGTACAACATAAATTTGCCTGCAGGATTCCCCCATTTATTTATGTGATAATTAAGCTTGTGGCTTCACCTGTAATTACTATACTATGGACTTAAATGTTAAATCTGTTCATCAGATTGTATATCATAACTTAACCAGATGAAACTCCTGGAAGCTACTTATGGAATTATACATACGATGGAGTTGATAATGTATTCCATTTTATTACATATACTACTGAGCCTACTTTTATGTCTCGTCTATAATCAATTACATAAATGGGTCATGAAGATCATCGATATATATGGTCCCTTCCCTGCCTGAAAAGGGAGTCACTGGCAACCAGTTCTCAAAACAGTGAGGAACTTCTAGAAGTCTTGTCTTTACTATTATAAAATTAAGCAGATGCAGTACATGTTCAAATCAGTCTCCCTGAATATTTCTCAAGGTCTAGTCTCTAGAGAATGAGTTTCATAGATCCCCATCACCTTGGTGGAGAATGCAGCATTCCAGATCATGGTTCAAGCTCTAGGTCTTGTCCTCTCCCAGAAGGTTAAATCCATGATTTTCTCTTAATATACTTAACACTTGTTATTTAATCCTGATAGAGGCGTTCAACTCTGTAGAGAACATGGAGCTGTGGCATTTCATTTTGCTTCCTTTGGATTATACAACTTTATATCTCAATAAGTGAAGGGCCTTTTTAAACCACAGAGGGAAAAGGAACTTTTGGTTTATGGGCAGTTTATAGGAGGCAGTGACATAGATTGATGAATGTTGAGCTAAATTCAGTTTACATGAAGATGATTACTTTATTATAGCCAGATTTGATGCTAGATCTTTTAGTGGGTCAGAATAGCTGAAATAATCAAGTCAAACTTTCCTTCCTTTATGGAACAGAGCTTCCTTACGGGTATCAGGGAGATTCTACAATACATATATATATATATATATATATATATATATATATATATATATATATATATATATATACACACACACACACACACACATATATGTATATATATATAAACTATGCTTGCTATTATAAGATTAAAATTAAGATGCTGGTCAGGATATTTAGGAGATATATTTAACCAACAGTTAGGGACATCTCATTTCTCCAGAAAGCAAACAGTTACGTGACAAGAGATTGTTTCACGGTGTTACACTTTCTTACATTGCACATCGCTAGCTCTCTTCTGTTTGGGAAATTGATGACTGATGTAGAATGATTTGGGATGATTGATTTCTGCTCTGGGTTATTTCATTTATTACTTATTGCAGGAAACCTTGAAAGGATTTTCAGTCCCCTTTCATTTTCATTACTCTGGCTGCATCCTGGAAGATAATTATTCGAAGATGAAAATCTTCAGTTTCTCTCATCTCAATCACAGTTAACTGAAGAAATTTGACCAAAACTTATTTGACTGAAATCACATTTGACTGAATCCAGATTGACAGAAAATTGTAAGGAAGGTATGATTTGATGTGCGTGTATTTTTTTTTTCTCTTTTCTCAGTTGTTGCAACTGTAGAATTGGTATATTTACGAAGCTTCTGTGGAATGTGTTTGTGCACCAGCAGTCATTTTCTATATATATTTTATCTCTTTTATCTACTGTTGTTGGACTGTAGCGTTATTATATTTAATTAAGAGGTGTACAGGGGGCTTGCCTCTTATAATAAACAAGTATTTATGGTATGTTTGGTTTAATGAAGTTTTTCAGTAAAATCTGATTCTATGAAATGAGTTCTTAGTCAAACGTGTTTAGTCTGATTCAATAGATATATGTGTGTGTGTGTGTGTGTGTGTGCTTGTGTGCTTGTGTGTGTGTGTGTGTGTGTGTGTGTGTGTGTGTGTGTGTGTGTGTGTGTGTGTGTGTTTCTTTCTGTGTGTATGACAGAAAACACAGAGCAACTAAATGGACAGAAAAATTGAAAGGGTCTAGTATACGCTCCTGAAGCAGTGGCATTCATATGCAACATCCATCCATCCACAACTCCTTTTTCTCATTTTTGCACATGAGGTCATGGTGTCATGTCTTCAACAGTAACAGTCATCTAGGCCCACTGTTTACACTGCTGGGTGGCTAGCCCTGCCTTGGTAGTCCTTCTACACTGCATACCTATGACCAGTTTAGAGTGTCCAGTCCACCTACAGCATGTATTTGGAATGTTGCAGAAAATAGAAGCACCCGTAGGGAACTCAAGAGAACACAGGCAGGACATGCAGACTCCACACAGAAGGCACATCACCAAGAACTGAACTGGTGAACCTCTTGCTGTGAGGCGACAACACTATCCACTGTGCCACTATGCTGCCCATTCACATGCAACATGCAATGTATGAATTAATTAACTTCAAAAAACTGAGGTATGCCTGGTCATTTCTGATTTCTGGGATTGCTAATTCTTTGTGGTTGAGGTTATTTTTGAAAAAGCATTTGAAAACTAAAAAGGATAATGCTGGCCTAATACAGATAATACAGACCCTTTATACTGAAATTTCATTACATAGGGCTATGATTTTTATGGCTAACTTTAAAGTTATTGCCAGGCAGTATTCAAATATAGGTGCATGAACACTAGTAAGGACAGAAGCATAACCATTACTGTTACTGGCAGTCAACTTTTTTGTAGAGTAAGGCATTGCGGTTAAAAGGTATGACAAAGAAATAAAATGACATATTTTACTTACCACAGGAAAAAGAACAGACCTTTCTAGAATAATCTTTTTTTAAGTGTTAAAGGAAACTTGTTTGACGTGGACTTTTTGACCACGCTATTTTCAGAAAGACACAAAGGACTAAAGCAAAATGCTAACAGAGATAAAGATGATTGGGAGAAGCAGGTGACCACATGCAATGACAGTGCATTTTAGTGGTCAGACTGAGGACTGAAGGTTTAACAACTGATCCTGTGTTCCTGCGATGCAGAATATATTTTAATGTATTGAGAGATAACCACTTGCCAGCAAAGTTGCCTTATCTGCAGGAACTTACAATTAAGTACGACATTCATTCACACATACCCTGATGCTCAGTAATGAAAAGTAATAGCCAGGTATGAAAAGGAGGAATATTTCACTTTATTTTACATGATTACAAATATCCTTAGGAGTAGTATTTACATGTAGCTACAGGAGCATGACAGCCTGCAGTAAAAACAAATAGGATTTGGGAAGACAGAAACAGAAATGATTGTGTGGAATCAACATCATTGAACTGAAATATTAATGTTTCACTATTAGCAAATCTTATTAACCTGCTGAGTGCTCTGTATATACTCTACTTCATTTTAAATACTCTTTTAAATTTTAGTGCACTGAATAATTGTCACTTTTGCATTTTGATGCACTGAAGAGTTACTGTTTTTCTTTCCTAAATGTTATTCAACTTCTAAACTTGTGTTTGCACCAAAAGGATTACTGGTTAACGTTTGTACTGTACTAAAAGGTTGCCTGCAAATGTTACCTTTTTGCTAAATCCTTCCTTATAGAGTGCTGCATTCATGGCTAACACAGAAAGGCCCACAAGTCCTTGAGTAAATCCCAATCCAGTTATCCAAGCTATGTTTGAAGAATGACAGGAAAACACATTGCCTGACATGTAGGGAAGCAGCTTTTAGAGCAGAAGGAATGTCTCAGTGTTTAGCCTATCCCTTTATCCAGTTTTATTTATTTCTTGATGTAGGTTGTGAGATCTTGTTCTAGTGTTAGGTGCGTTATTTGACTTTCCGAGAAAAGGGAAGTCAAGGACAGTAGAATCCCTGAAGTCATGGTAATCAAGGCACAGATCCCCCCTCAGAGGCCTCCAGGGCCGGTGTTAGCATTTTGGGGGCCCCCAGCAGATGTCAAGCTGGGGCCCCCCCAGGCACTTACAGTCTATGTATCACCCTGTTACTGTCACCCTTCCTAAGCAACCTTTTCGTTCATGCTGCAAACTTTTAGGAGTAGTATGCACTGACTGACATTTAGCTACAATATTCTTACATTACAAGACTTGTGTATTACACTGTGTTGGCCAATCTCACAAAAAGGGACATTTACAGTTACTGGCATTTAGTCGCAGCAATGATATATTGCAAAAACTCCATGTAGAGGTATGGACTTAGGTGAAATGGTGCCCTAGGCCTACTGTTTCAGACCTCTCCCATACACACAATAGCCTCCAGTCTTCCCCATCCCCCTCCCCATCTTGGGCTCCCCATACCATGCACATTACTTTTTTTCTTCCTTTCTCACATTTTGCCTTACTTTTCAGCATTTTCAAGAAGCTATAACTTTCTACATGCTCTGAAGTGCATTTTAAAGTTTTTTTCGTTTTACACACCTTTTCATCCAATAATGGCTTGAAAAAAAATTATGATTAACTAAAGAAATTGTGTTGCTGTTCAGCTTTAGTTTTCATTGCAACCTTTACATTTCCTGAACAAAGACAATACCATAGTAACCATTTAGGAAATAAGAAAAGAATTTCAGTTTTATGTTTTTTTTTCTTTCAAGGAAGACATAAGTTGTACCCAATGTTTAATGTTCAAAGGTGACAAAACAGTAGCTCACAATAAACTAACAACCCTTTGTTGTCTGGATACACAGGTCCTATGTGGGAAATGCGTGCCTCCCAATCCCCCCAAAAAACTGCTTATGCATCCCTCTGGTGTTAGACTGGGATAAAGGCAGATGTTCAAATTGCCACAGTCGTGTACTTGAAGGGACTGCTGATATACATGTACATAGTAGGTCTCCACACTCCTCAACCCAAACTGTCAAAGGCAGCCACCTGTATATGTGTCCTAAATGTGATTGTGAGAGTAAAAAATAATGATTATAATAACGTATTCTACTTTGTTGTTTCTACGCAAGCTGTAGTAATCTTCTTTGTACACCTCTGAGGTATGTGAGAAAAGTAAAAGAAACAATGACCACACTGTCCTCAGCCCAAACACAAGTTTTAATGACCTCATGTGCACACCTCTGAGATTTGACTGAGGAATAACACCACAATCCCACCCCCACCCCCCATATAACCTACAGCAGCTTTCTGTACACACACATCCAAATGGGGCTGGTTTTAGAATGGGTGCAGTTGAGAGCAGAGACCTTTATCATCTTTATCCTAACAGGGTCATATCACAGCCCTGCCCAGGTTAAAGAGCATAATCAGAAAAAAATATATATATATATATTCATATATATATATATATATATATATATATATATATATATATTTTTTTTTTTTTTTTTCAACTCATTTTTTCCTCAAACAGTGTTTGTTAGGCCCCCACACAGTCAAGGATGATTAACAGAGCCCTCTGTATCCATTTATACAGTCTGGGGAGTAGGGATCCCCAGAGTCTTAGAAGATCTAAGTGTCTGAATGTTCTGGGATACATTTTATGACTTACTTTTGAAATATAATTTCTTGTTAGCTACAGTTTTTACTGACACTCAGAAGAATAATGTATGTGTCCTGGCATTATTGAGTGTGTGCACAGATAAAGCTCACTAACACTTTCACAAACACACACACATTATATTTCAGCAATACATTGTACAACACTGGTACCAGCACACCAGATCAGTGACTGTTGTTAAGCAGTCGTCAAACAGCAGCAGGGATGGGTCACTTTTATTTACCTCAGTGAGGAGTAATGCAAACCTGTCACTGTCCCTGATTTCACAGACCTTCCCTGATTTTGCACATAATTTTGTTGTCCTTTGTAACAAGTTTGATTTGCTTGTAAATCAACCGGGATTACAGAAAGTCAATAAATCCAGACATTAGAGTTTTACACTTAATGTCCAAAAAAAAAAAAACGTTGATACAAAAGGTGTTATTCTATTATCTTTTTCATTGAATCAGAGTAATATTTAAAATGTGTTCCTGATTTTGAGCCTTTATTCTGCTATTATTGGTATTGCGCTAAATTATTCTGTGAAGAAGTTGAGACTTACAGTATCTGGTATTCTGCAAGTATGTATAAAACTACCTAAAAGAGAAAACCATCCCTGAAGATGAGACGTATTAGCTCTCCTTAAAATCCAAGGTATGCAGGGACCCTGGCCACACGGGGCTGCTGATCTCTCTAGTGCTTACCTTGCTCATGTTCATTATCAGCTTTATCCTAACAGGGTCATAGCACAGCCTGTTCGGGTTAAACAGAATAATCATGAAATTAATACATTTTTCTACTCATTTTCCCCAACCAGCAGCAGCTTTTGTGGGGCCCTCACACAGTGAAGGATGATTAAGGGGGCCCCCTTTCAGCCACAGGGATTGCAGGTACCTAAAGCGGGCTGTGTTGTTAGTTTTAGTGTAGAGAATGTCCACCAGCAGGGTTTAACTAAGCCATGGACACTATGTTAGTGGTAAAATACTTAATGGAATTGTGAAGGCTCTTGCTTGATAAAACACTATTAATATAAGCACATATATGTTTGAATTTTAAAAGCGATATAAATAAGCATTATTAACAACCTAGTTTATTAAGTATACAAGATTGATGTACTAGCTTCTGTTGGTTTGACAGACATGTTACAAAATATCAAGATAAGATAACTTGCTGTGGTTGGGGCCCACCCAGGAACAGGGGGCCCCGAGCGACCGCAGGGTTCGCTGGTGCCTAAAGCCGGCTATGGAGGCCTCTATGACATTGATCAGAGGGACAATGATTCAAATCTGTCCTGGTAGCTAGGATTTTTGAGGCCTGAAATCATTTCTGTTAGGAATCACTGTGTTTTTTTTTCAAGTTTTTTGTGTCTAATAAGATACATGTAAACTGGTGCATTATATTTTACAATGGGACTGACCAGGACAGAGTGTATGGAAACAATGACTTCCTTGGTTTCAGAAAAGACATCTTTGTCTATTAGTTGTGTGTTATAGAAGAATGCCCTAATTACACTCACCCCATGGTGATCAAAGGAAAGGGAGCAGCAACCCAGGTGCCCAGGTCTTTAGTTACTGACTTGCTTAATTGCAGGATGTTATTAATACAGCAGGATGAAGCAATTTGTTGGTACCTGAAAAGGATGATACTGCACTTATTTTTATTTTGTTTAATACCCGTTTCAGTGCACCATGTATTGACTCATGTTAATTCATTTTGAAGCGTATAACTATCTTGGGTTGACTTGACAACTATACTCACTTACAATCATCAGCAAAATCTGGTTAACTGGAAATCAGTTCTGAGTTCACAGAAATAAATACCAAACAAAAGGGGGCCCAACATATATCCCTGGGGGTACCACTGGTCACTTTTTCTCCAATCAAGAGGTGTCACCAACTCTCATAATATTTATTCTGTCATTTGCCAGTTTGTTATCCATCTTACTACATAGGGATCAATGGTTAATGCCATAAGCTTTTTTTATGATTCCATCATGCGATATAGTATCAAATCCCTTGGCCAAATCAAAGTAAGTAGCATGGATAGAGTACCCACACTGTCTAGAGCCTGTGTGACATTTTCAAAGAAGCTTACACAAATTAGCAGATGTGCTCTACCATCTGCATTGCTGAATTGCGTTGAGTTAAGCCTAATCAGATTTTTGAGGTCATAAATTATGAGATTGATAATGATGGGCTCCATGGTTTTACAGATAGGACTAGTAAACTGAGATTCTGTAGTTTCCAGGATCCATAGTAGGTCCACAATCATGGAGGGATATCACTACCACTGTCCACCAGGATTCAAGGACATAACCTGTAGACAGGCATAGGTTAAACATCTTAATCAGGGAGTACATATTTGATGTTGTTAAGAGGCAACCCTGTATTTATTTGGACCTATAGAAGCATTTTTGTTATTTGAGAGTTCCTTAAGGATATGATCTTGGTGATTATGAGGGAGGGTAAGTGACTCAGGGAGATGGGATTATAGTTTCAGGGGAGAAGTTGGCCGCAAATGTTTACTAGTATGTCAGCGGTGTTTTGGGGTTTGAGTGGGAAGCACCATTATGCAAATGTTAAGAGCAGCGTGAATTATTTCTTGGATTTCTAACTTAACCAAAGAAAGACTTATAGTAATCCTTTGCCTCAGTTCCTACTCTGAGTTCATGGGATGCTTTGCTAGTCTTTGTAGTTGTCTTCAGTTTCATAGTGAGGTTATTATATATCATCTTCATGCAAAGGGGTTCTGATCCTACATGCTAATTTGAGCAGTTTCTTCCTTCTGTTATACAGTTTGTTTATGCTGCCTGACCACCAGGGTGGTTTAGTTTTGAATTTACTACCATGTTTAGTTCTAGTAAGGACTGCCAGGTGAGTACATTTATTTAAATGAACATAAAGATCCCAGATCAACTGTGAAGTTTACATCGGCGAATTTATAGACAGAATCATATAATTGCAAATGTGTGTCTTCTATAGTCTCTAAAGAGGGTGGCATTGGTTACCAGGGGAGTGGATTTCTTAAGGTAAAGGTGACCAGTAAGTGGTCTGACTTAACTAGTGAGGGACTGACAAGATGGAATGAACAGGCTGGAGCTATGTTTTTGAGCAACTGGTCGAGAATGTTCCTGCCTTTCGTAGGATTGATGACAAGTAGATTCTTGGAATTCTTGTTTAACAAATTCAAGAAGTGTTGGGCATACCCTACATTGGTACTGTAGGTACTGCAATCTATGCAGGATAGTTGAAGCTATCAAAGATTAACGAGCCATTGCTTACTGGGATATTTTCAAGGAATACCAGGAAGTTTTCATAATCATGTGGGGCAACAGATGGGGATTGATAAGCTAACTTGCAGCACCATTAGGCACCCTATTCAACCAAAGCCTGAGTACCGATTTTGTCCCAGCTGAGCCACTGTCATCCCTTTACACAAAGGTGGAGCATCCACTGATCTGGGAAATTATAGACCCATAAGCCTAACCATGAAGGTGTTTGGCACCAAGGCACTAGAATTAAAACTGTTTATTTTAAACTGTTCCAGGAGTTGTGCTTCATTCTGATCGTGGTTGTTTATTCTTCAGTACATTTATGTGGTTGTGCCATAAGCCTAACTAGCCTGATCTGCAAGGCCATGGAACGGATTATCATGGACCTCATAAACAAGTACAATGGCAACCTCCAAACACTCGATCCCACACAGTTTGGCTTCGACAATGGGAGGTCATGTCTGTTAAATTTGGTCGACTTTTTTGAGACAGTCACCAAATCCATGGATGAGGGGAAGACAGTGCACACTGCCTACCTTGACCTGACCAAAGCCTCCGATACTATTCCCCACTCGGGCATGATAGATAAACTCTCTCAACTAGGCATCAATCCATATGTTACCAGATGGGTAGCCAACTGGCTCACTGATAGAACCCACCTAGTCAAAATAGGGGAAGCCACCTCAAGCAGTAGACCCGTATCGAGTGGCATACTCCAGAGTTCGGTCTTAGGTCCTCTTTATTTGGGATATGCTTTTCTAAGATGCAGGCCAAAACCAGTGGGCTATGGCTGACCAAGTTTTCAGATGACGGCAAGTTGGGAGCTATCATCAATTCCCCTAGTGATGTGGACATCCTCCAAGAGGGTTTCACTCAAACAAATGACTGGTGACAGAAACATGGCCTCAAGCTGAACACAAAAAAATGCATCATCATCCCCTTTGGGGAGAGAGATGTCCCCACAAATTATCACATTAATAACATTGTTCTAAGCACCCAATCAGTCGTGAGGGATTTGGGCACCCAGATTGATAGCAGCCTGACTTTTGACCACCATGTTGCTTCCATTGTATGGAAAGCTTTCTACATGGCCCACCTCATAAGTAAGGGTATCTCATCCAGGGAAAAGAAGGTCATAACATCCCTGTATTCTTCCCTTATAAGGCCCATTATTGAGTACAATGCTCCATTCGGCATGTACCTCGCAAAGCATATGCAGCAGCTAGAAAGACCACAGAGGTTCCTTACCAGGAGAACCCAGGGCCTCAAAAATCTACTATACACAGATAGGCTAAAAGCCCTATGCCTCTACTCTGTTTCATACAGACTCCTCAGAGGTGACCTCTGTCTGGCATACAAGGTGATCTCGGACCCCGTCTTGATGGGACTGCTGTATATCCACAAGTCAAGCTCCACTCGAGTAACCTGCACATGTGGCCTCAACCTGGTCTGTGACATCAGTAGGACTTGCTGGTGGGACAGATTTGTGTCCCAGAGACTCCCCCATATATGGAATAAACTCCCTCTCCACATCAAGCAAAGTACCTCTTTACCCCTTTTTAAGCGCAATCTGGATAACTGGATGGGAACGAGAAAATACATCCCTGGGATTCCACCTGTGTCCCTGCTGGACAGGGACATTGGGTGCTGATTTGTCTATGCATGGGCTAAACTCTTGGCTAGGCTTATAAGGGCCTCAAGGCCAATAGCCTAGTAACTTCCTATGATCCTATAAGTTGAAGACTTCGGGTCTGTATTATAAGAACGAAGTTTTACAACTTCGAACACCATATGGGCAACAACATATGAGCAAAGTTATAAAACATCAAAACCAAAATAAAAAATGTAAAAATAAAAGAAAAACCTACATGATTGCTCTGAGCAGGGGGGCAAGCCCCTCTGCACCCCTCACACCCCCTGCTACTTAAATATGTCAACTCCGAGATTGCACTACGTTGAAGTAAAGAGAGGAATTCTCTACGGTGATCTCCATTCACACTTGCGAGGTTTTAAATATTCGACAATTTGGTGTCACCCATATGGTGTTCGAATATTTAAACCTTCATTCTTACAATATAGACCCTTTGACTTCTGCAAGGTGAGCCAAAGTTCTGTGAGTTTACTGGATGGAGAGGAGGTCCACGGGCATCAACTTTGAATGGATACTGTCAATGATGAACACCAAGACTCTGTTGCAGCTACCAGTGGGTTTAAAGGCATGCTAGTGCAAAAAAACAGACATAGAAGGGGTGTTCTCTTCACATTTGAACCATATCTCAGTAACAGCATAAACATGGCCATTTCCACTGCAGAAGTGCTTCCAAATAAGGCAATGACAAATAGCTATACATTTGATCTAGTAGTGTTCAGCTTCATAGAAGCAGCAGCAATTAAAATATTCTCACTAGATTAAACATTGTTCTAGCAAGGATGGCCACCACAACAGGTCAGAACAGCCTATTAAAAAGAAAAGGTTTAAACAGTAATTCAGATAACTTAAAACATAGAAACAGTATGAAAGCAGCAGAAATAGTAAAATGACTTTAAATGCAATACAGAAATAAGCTTCATGAGTCTCAGAATATAGTAGAAGTTCAGATAAAATACTTTCTAAGTTCCTCAGTGAGCTTACACGGGCACAGCTGTCTGCTGTTTTACTGGAAAGACAGTAAGAGTGCACAGCTGATCACAGTATAAAGTAAGCAAAAGAAAAGAAAGTTAACCAGTCAGAAACATCTATAAATTTGAATCATATAGCCATGGTGGTACAGCAGTAGCGTTGTTGCCTCACAGCAAGAGGTTCTCCTGTTCGATTCTTGGCTGGAGTGCCTTCTGTGTGGAGTCTGCATGTCCTCCCTGTGGTTGAGTGGCCTCCAAAAGACATGCGTGAAAGGGTGTGCCTTCGCTGAAGGTTGGGCATCGGGCTGGCAACTCGGCACCATAAAAATAGACTGCCAATCATTAGTGGACTGGAGTCCCACTGTGGCGACCCCTAACCGGGAAAAGCCGAAAAGACAAACAAACAATGCTCGGCTGCCTAAAAATATCAGCAATTTAACTACATTCTCTTAAATAAGCTCTATTCTTTCTAAGACAGTCTCTACAACAGGCAAGAACATGTTCTTAACAAGGCAAGTTTTAGACAGTAATCAAGTGAATTAAAACAGATGAAACAGTATGAAAACAGCAGAAGCAGCAAAATAACTTTAAATACAATATAAAAATGAACTTTTCTGAACATTATATGGTTTGGAAACAGTTAAATTTGAATAAAAAGATATCACAAAAAAAAAAAAAAAAAAAAGAACTTTTCTCAGTCTTTTGATATAGCAGAAGTCCAGAAAAAAAACACTTTATAAGTTCCTCAGTAAGTATACACAAGCACAGCTCTCTGCAGTCTTACTGGAAAGACTTTAAAAGAGTGCAGCTGGTCACAGTATAAAGTAAGCAAAAAACAAAAAGAAAAAAGAAAGAAAGAGAACTAATGGGAAACAGCTATAAATCTGAAACAATAGCATTCAGCTATCTAGCAATAGCAGCAATTAAACTACTTTCACTGGAAAAAAATCCGGTCTCTCTCCAAGATGGTCCCCACACCAGGTCAGAACAAACTGTTACCAAGATATGTTTTAAAGAGTAAGTAAGTATATTAAAACTGGTAATACAGTATGAAAACTATAGAAGTAGCAAAATGACTTTAAATCCATAAAAATTACATTTCCTATGCTACTAATGTAGAGAAGTTCAGAAAACTAATTTGTAAGTTCCTCTGTAGGTACAAACTAGTGCAGCTGATGGCGAGAGGGCACAGTTGGTCAGAGTATAAAAAAAATCAGAGAACCAATGAGAAACATAAATATGAAAACTGTACTTATTTCCTTGTTTCACTTGAAAGAAAGTTACTGTTTGTCGTTTTTGCATTTAAGTTACCTGTAACACATTGCATTTAAGTTACCTGGCACTTGCTCACTAAAGCAATTATATAAGTCAGCTCTAAAAAATTAAAAGCACTACACCCTCACAAACTCCCCTTGAGTACCTTGTTCCCCATTGGCCCTTTTTTTCAATTATAAAGGAATTCCCAATACTATTCTAGCATGTCCAAAGGTCAGTTGTCAATCTCCTCTCTGGTCCAGCTGGTGAATCTGGGAATCTTGAGGCAATGTTACAACTGCCTCATGTACACAGACAACCCTCTCCTCCTCCCAACAAATTCCAACACATGTGAGAGATGCAACCATATAGCCAAACTGGAGGCTAAGCTCTCTCAACTCAGTACTGGCGTAACCAGTCAGGAGGAGAAGGAAACCACACTCACTACAATTCCAGTCTCACATAGACCTACCACAACAACAAACCAAACACATAAACACACAAAAACATACTCGGAGGCTCTAAATAAAAATCTGCCTAAGCAGCAGAGACCTCCAAAGCAGACTGCCAAGCAACCGCTACCCCAAAACAAAACACGTGCAACACATAGCTCACAAAGCCAGTGTGCCGAACAGTCACAGCCCTTAAGGCTAAACAGCACACCTGATACACTTGTAATAGGTGACTCTATCGCCAGGCACACTGACGTCCCGCTCACCAGGCTGAACAAGGAGAAGGTCACGGTGAGCTGCCTGTCGGGCGCTAGGATCCGCCACATAACACAAGCACTCAGGTCACTCCAAGGCAAGTACAAATATGACTCAGTCATTGTCCATGCTGGTGTGAATGACCTGAGACGCACCTCCCTGGGCTACATGAAAAGAGACATAGAGGAGCTCTCTGAGCATGTAGCCCAGGCCGGTATGACCCTGACCTTGAGTAGCATCTTACCCTCACCAAGAATGATGCCACAATATGAAGACAAGATGATCAATTTCAACAATTGGCTTAAGTGTTGGTGTCATTCAAAGGGGATCCAATGCCTGTCAGCCTGGGATGACATGCTCGACAAGCCACGATGCTTCGCTAGGGACGGCTTGCACCTGTCACCCTGGGCTTTCGGATATTGGCAAAGGCTCTTGCTACCCCCATAGTGCCTTTTTAGGCAAGGCTCAAAAGACAAACCCACCTCCATAGGTATCACAAGGGATAAGAAACTAAGAGTAATGCTACTCAATGCCAGAAGTCTAAACCTCAAGATGCACGCACTCAAAACTCTCCTTAGCATGGAGAACATCGATATCTGTGCAGTAACAGAAACCTGGTTCAAGGCTCCGAGAGCACCCCAGCACTACCAGGTTATACCTCATACCATGCTTTTCGCCCCAAAACTTGGACCGAACCACAAAAGCAGGGGAGTATCAATATTCATCAAAGATACCCACACCTCCAGGTTGGTGGCACAGCACGAAGCATCAGAGACTATCCATGTGCAACTAACTGTGGGTAAAACTGCCTTCCAGTTTATAGCCTGCTACAGACCACCCTCCCAAACACAGGAACCCCACTTGGCCTTCCTGAGAATACTGGAAAATATGAAGGTCTCTCCAAACACCATTATATTGGGCGACTTCAACTACCCAAACATAGACTGGGAGCATTACTCTAGCTCCAACACCCTAGCCCAAAGGTTCCTAGAATTTATAAACTCAAATGCTATGAAACAACTTGTTACCACTCCCACAAGAGGGAAAAACATACTGGACCTGATCATCACCAACATGGGGACTCTATGCTCCAGACCAGAAGTGTATCCCTCACTGGTAAGATCAGACCATAAACTAATCACACTGGATATTCACATCCCGACCCCACCCCCTGCCCAGAAAACCACAGTGAAAAACTTCTGTAAAGCAAATTTCACACGCCTCAAAACCGAGGCGAAATCCTTCAAAGCCCCCGGGCCTGTGGAAAATACGGCCCAGACCGCAGAATCCTTTATAAACTCATTCTATGAACACCTTCAGGAATGCATGGATCATGCAATCCCAAATAAAACCAAGACCCAATCCTCCAAAGGCAGACGTCCTGTCTGGTGGACCCCAGCCATAAACAAACTATACAATAGAAGGAGGAAGCTACTACATGATAGAGCAAAATCCCAAAAAGGGAAGGCATCTCTGATCAGTATTAGCAAAAAACTACGGGCACTCATAAAATCGTCTAAGGCCAGCTTCGAGAGAAAAATTGCACAGGACACTAAGGATAATCACAAGGCTTTCTTTAGTTATGTTAGGAACCTGGGTGGGAAATCCCAGATATGCTCAGAATTAGTCCAAAATGACAAAAAATACGCCGAGCCCACAGACATTGCCAACATCCTAGCTGACAGGTTCAGTGCAAACTTCTCCCCCCTCTCCCCACCAAAAGGACAAATATCTATCCCAACAGAGTGCTGCCTCCCTGACATCTCAGATGCTCAGGTAAGAGCCGCCCTCTCCAAAGCAAAAAACACAGCATCAATGGGACCAGATGGTGTCCCGGCTGCGCCCTACATGAACTCCAAGAAGAGCTAAACCCAAACATAAAACTACTGTTCAATCTTAGCCTTACTACAGGATATGTACCCAAAGAGTGGCGTACAGCAACAGTGGTCCCTCTCCACAAAGGTGGTGCCTCAACGGAACCTGGAAACTATCGCCCCATAAGCCTGACTAGCTTGGTCTGCAAAGCTATGGAAAGGATCATCATGGACCTCATAAATAAAGATATTGGGGACCTACAGACACTGGATCCTACCCAGTTTGGCTTTGTTAAGGGCAGATCCTGCCTCTTAAACCTGGTCGATTTCTTTGAAACAGTCACCAAGGCCATTGACGAGGGGAAGGTGGTCCACACAGCCTACCTGGACCTCGCAAAAGCCTTCGATGCAATACCCCACTTGGGCATTATAGATAAGCTCACCAGCTTAAATATAAACCCCTATGTCACTAGATGGGTTGCAAAATGGCTCAAGGACAGAACCCACATGGTTAGAATTGCTGGAGCCATGTCAGACTCCAAACCAGTTACAAGTGGCGTCCCACAAGGCTCAGTCCTGGGACCTCTCTTGTTCGGTATATATTTCTCGGTACAGGCCAACACGGAAGGACTGTGGCTGACCAAGTTCGCAGATGACTGCAAACTGGGCGCCATAATCAACTCTCCAGCCGACACAAGCATCCTCCAAAAGGGCCTCATAGAAACAGACAACTGGTGCCAGAGCCATGGCCTCAAGCTAAACGCCAAAAAGTGTATAGTCATCCCCTTTGGCAAAAACAAAGTGCCCACAAATTACCACATAGGTGGTAATCCATTAAGTACAGAAGAAGTCATTAGGGACCTGGGGACCCAAGTTGATAGCAATCTCTCATTTGACAACCACGTGGCCAAAGTGGTTAGAAAAACATTTTATATAGCCCACCTAATCATGAAGGGATTCACATCTAGATCAGGGAGGTCATCATACCTCTTTACTCATCCCTCATCAGGCCCATAATTGAGTACAATGCCCCTTTTGGGATGTACCTTACCAGACACCTGCAGCAACTGGAAAGACCCCAAAAGTACCTCACCAAGAGGATCAAAGGGCTCAAACAGATGCCATATGCTGCCCGGTTAAAGAAACTCCAGCTCTACTCAGTGGCATACCGCCTGCTCAGAGGCGATCTGTGCCTGACGTATAAAGCCATGTCCAACCCGGAATTAATGGACATGCTGCACCTCAGAAAATCCAAATCCCATCGAGCTCTCGAGAGACTTGAACCTCAGCACTGAAATAAATAGGACATGCTGGAGGTACAGATTCATAACCCAGAGGCTCCCTTCACTCTGGAATAAAATCCCAGTCCAGGTTAGGCAGAGTCCCACATTGACTCTCTTCAAGAGGAATCTTGATGAGTGGATGGGAGATCATAGGTTTACCCCGGCTATCACTTCTGTGTCACTGTTAGACAGAGGCACAGTATACTAACCTCAAAAAAAGGCATAGCAAAATTAATTTAAAATGGGTGGCGAAAGCCAAACACACTCTGGCTAGGCTTATAAATGCCCTAGGGCAGATAGCCTAGTATGAACCTATGAACCTATGAACCTATGAAAAATCTGAATGAACAGTGCCCTCTAGCTAGAAACAGCAGCAAATATACTGCTCTCACTAGAATGAGAAGCACTGTTTCTTAAAAGATGGTTCCCCACAATACATCAGAGCAGACCATTACTAAGATAAGTTTAAACAATTATTACATCAATTAAAACAGGTAAAACAGTATGAAAAAACAGAAACAGCAAAACAACTTTAAGAGCAATACAAAAATTAATTTTACTCAGCCTTCTGATACAGCAGAAGTCCAGGAAACCACTTTATAAGTTCTTCAGTGAGAGTGCATAGGGGCAGTTCTCTGCTATTTTACTGAAAAGACTGTAAGAAGGGTCACAATATACAGCAAGCATGAAAGGAAGAGAGCCAATGAGAAACATCTATAAATGACAGCCAATAATATTCAGTTGCATAAAAATAGGAGTAATTAAACTATTCTTGCTAGAGCAAGCAATGCTCTCTTCAAGATGGCCACTATGCCAGAAAAGGCTGCTTATTTCCCTCTATGCATTTTATTGCCACCAAAATAAACCACCCACAGTGAAGGAGTGTATAACAATTTTGGTGGACATATGTTTTTGATATACAGTGCAGTAACCCCTTTCCAGACATATGTCACCATACAGTAGTTCCTTACTGACACTGATGAGATGCTTGAATACATATATATATATATATATATATATATATATATATATATATATATATATATATATATATGGTACTTTTCCATTATCGGGGCAACAACTGTAATCAGCATTTGAAATTTATGCTAATCCAAAATCTGTTATTCTATCAACTTTCTATGTTCGTAAGAGCAGTATGTTTGTGCCTTTGCCCCCCCTCCCAAATTATATATGGCTATATTCAGTTTTGTGTGTCTTACAGGTTGAGAGGTATGGAGCACAGAAGGGCTTCCCAAACTGAAAGTGTCGTACAAACGTGCAATGATGCAGGCGCTTCTCTCAAAAGTTGCTCTTTCACTAATATCACTAGTATCTGAAAGGAGGGTAAACATAGTCACAGGGCAGGCAGGAAGCAGTTTACAACTTAAGATTTGAGTTAAAAACTGAGAATGTTGGTAGAATAAAAGGTACTTAATACTTCAGTTGATACATGCTGAAGGTTTTGAAATGCAGCTCTTCTAATTATACCATTCAGATGTACAAAACATGACGGTTAGCATTTTACGAGGCACAGACCAAAATATGAGGCACAAATTTGGGCAATTGAGGGGTATTATTTGCTTTTTTTTTACTTTACATGCATCAATTGGTTAGTAATGAATTCTCCTTTATTTATAGTTGTGTATTTGATTGCATCTCCCAGGTTGCAACTGAACATCTTCTGGTTTTATGATCACTTCAAATAAATATTACTTTTGCAAGTACGAAGCAATGCACACGTTCTTAAAAAAAATGCTCCTTGCAGTTCCATTGTGAAAGGGTTTGTCACACATTCACAGTTAAGATCTTTTCTATCAAGTTTCTGTAGTACCAATGTTAAATTTGCTGTTGCCCCGATAACGGAAAAGTACCTAATATATATATATATATATATATATATATATATATATATATATATATATATATATATATATATATATATATATAGGATCTACTTTGTTTTATTGAAAGCTCATTTCACTGAATTTGAATTCACCCTGACCGCACTACAGTTGGGAAAAGGGCATATACCTTTTACTTGCCTTACAGTACTCTACACAGTGCCAGTACTTCACTTCAGTGAAATGAGATTTGGTGAAATGAGTTTTCAGTAATTTGAGCTTTCAACTATTTGGTCAGGGTGAATTCAAATTCAGTGAAATGAGCTTTCAGTGGAACAAAGTAGACCCATATATGGGTCTACTTCACATGACTGAAACTCAAAATGCTGAATTTCATTTGATTGAGACCACAATACCTAATTGTCAAAATACTGAAAACTCATTTGACTGAGTCTCATTATACTGAAAGCTCACAATTCTGAATTTCAAAATACTGAATTTTAAGCCATAGACATGCACACTTACAACACCAAGGACTAACTCTTTCTAAAACTTAAAAACTACTTACTTAACCTCTTAACAGAAACTGGATGACATAAAACCAAATTATGTGGGGGGCTATGCCCACCACACCCCTGACCCCTCAACTATATATATGCTAACTCTAGGATCGCACTACAGTTGGGAAAAGGGCATATACCTTTTACTTACCTTACACTACTGTGCACATTGCCACTACTGGTGGGAGCATACAAAACATCCACCATATTACTTTAGATACTTCCCATACAAATGTAAAGAGTTAGAAACACTACAACACTACATTCTATCTGTTGGTATTCTGACAGCCAGCACTTTAAGTTACAGTAATGTGTTTTATCACAAACAAGTCACAGGTGAAGGGAAACACACATGACATCTGTGGCTTAAAATTCAATATTTTGAAATTTGGGATTGTAAGCTTTCAGTATAATGAGATTCAGTCAAATGAGTTTTCAGTGTTTTGAAAATTAGGTATTGTGGTCTCAATCAAATGAAATTCAATATTTTGAGTTTCAGTTGTGAAGTGGACCCCTAAATGTTACATGGATTTTACAGTTTGGAGGTCAGCACTTACCAATGTGACAATGACAATGTCTCATTTAGTGGGGATGGGCAATCCAGTTCTCTCAAAATCATTAAGGTGAGTTTTCAGCTTGGGAGCATCACACTTTGCAGATGGTAGCAGGAAATGCTTTGTTCTTCTGAAGATGATATATTTAAAGACAACAAGTTTGTTTTCTGACATGGAAGATCAAGAGGCTAAGTGTCACTAGAATAGGTAAATACAACAGCATCTACACTGCAGTAGAATTTATTGGTGCCATGCATTTTTTTAAAAACATTCTAAATGCATTTGTTGGACTAATGCAGGTAAAAGTGCCACATTGCGGAGAAAAGCCATTGTTTGCATGCACACATCTGTAAACTAAGTACTGCATCATGCCATTGCAGTGCACTATATGTCACAGTGCAACAGTGTGTGCATCACATCTCAGTTAATTTCCAACAACATTCTAACGGTTTGATATACAAATATATAAATTATTTTGGAGGAGCAGGAAGGTTAATGCTATTAAGTACTGTTTTATCAACTATTTTTAAGGACGGTAAGTTTGTTTTGTGTGAGGGTCTCAGTGAGTTCTTTTAATATCCTTAAAAGGCTGGAGAATTAGTGTTTTCTGTCACATGTTTCTTTCTGGTAGGCAATGCCATCTTTCATTTTGGGAAGAAACATATTTCAGTCAAGCAAATTTCTAGAATTCTTCAGGATTCAGATCTCTGTTTTATAATAACATATAAACCATGGGGAGGCTTAGACATGAGGATTCCTGTCACAGGGAATTTCACATCCTACAAAGTCACAGAGAATGGTACTAGTCCTGGCTTGGGGTTGAAATGGTGCAATGGGTGTGTTTTAACATAACCTGCATTTGTTGTGGATTTACTATGATTGATTGTGTTTCATTTAATTGACACCTGGTTATTCTGTCCCAAAGAATCTAAACAATGGGGAGGTCACTACTCAAAAGAGTAATGCTCTCAAGGTTACAAAACTGTAAAACATTTTTTATAAGGGCAGGCTTGTCTATACACCCCTGCCTATGGGGTAAGACCCCCCCCCCCAAAGCTGCTGGAGCCCCAGCTGCTTGAGTTCTAATAACTCGCACCCAGGGACTCGAATGGCTGTTACCTCATCAGACCAGCTGCTCATCTTGCACTCAAACTCGAACGTGAGTTCAGCCATTTAGCTACCACATCATCTGCTTGACAGAATCTAGTGCTTGCTGTAAATCATGTAAGTGAGGTGGGGGGGACAGGGATGGAACTATTAGGTTTAGGGGTAGGGAAAGGGAGTGTAGTGTGAACTCTAGGGTTAAAAAGGGGGCAGGGATTTTAGCTTTAGGGACCAATAAGGACTTTAGCATTAGGGAGGGAGCAGGCATTTCTGGTTTTTGGGAGCGATCATGGGTGGGTGGAAGAAGGGCATTTTAGGTTTAGGTAGGGGTCCAGAGTTTAGGTTTAGGGATGGGGAAAGAGGATTTTAGCTTTAGTAAATGATAGAGACTTTACAGTAAGGGAGGGAAACAGGTTTTAGATCTACTGAGGGATTGGAGACTTTATGGTAAGGCTCTGGGTGTAGTTTTTAGGGTTAGGATCAGGGTTCTGGTATGTATAGTTAACATTATGGGAGAAATTACTGGGAGTTAGAGCACTTGCCGATATGAGTGAGTGACAGCTAGGACATGTGTCTTGAGCAAATGTCGCACATGTAGTAGATCCTTATATTCCAACTCTTTGATTGGAAAAGAGGAAGAAAACGATAAGAATGCAACACTTCGACCTGGCATAATAATGCCAACTAGACCCCCAAGTCTACCTACCATTATAAGATGCAAGTGACATTCCATTGATGGCATTCTAAGCATTGATCAACTGGCCGCCAGCAAATGATAACTTTCCCATTTTGGAACTTTTAGTAAAAAGCACAGTTGTGGGGTGGCCAACTGCTCATGAATGTTACTGGATCAATAGCTGTTAGACATGGGAACTGTCACTGCTCAAACCTTCTCTAACACCTTAAAACATAACAATTGGTACCCTTTAAAAACACTCTCTCTAGACGACGCTGTCTCCTACATCAATTCTGGATTCCTTAACCTGCTCAACAGCTTTGCTCCCCTTAGGTCTACAAGGGTCAAAGCCAAAACTGCCCCATGACTAAGGAGACAGACTCCCTCATGCATCTCCGCAATAAATCATGGAAACTGTACCAAAAACATAAGGCTCCCAATAACTTGTCTGACTATAGACAACTCTGAAACAGAGTAAAAAAACAAATTGCCATGGACAGAAAAACCTATTACACAAAATTACAAAATACTAATAAATCAGACACTAAAAAGTTCTGGAGCAACATCTCTAACCTGCTTCATCCTAGTAAAAAAGACAATCCTTGTTATGATCCTATTTCTTCTGATTTCTCCTTAGCTACACAATTACCTAAACCTTTATTGACTCAATAGCTAAACTTACCACAACCTTCCCTTATAATAGCTCAGGCATATCCCCATCTCCCTCATCAATCCCAACCCACTCTAATTCTAACCCTACTCAGCACCCTCCTTTCTTATTCAAACCTATTCCAACTAGCATCATTAAAAAACTCCTTCAAAAATTAAAACCATGCTCAAGTGCACCAGATGAGCTTCCCTCCAATTTCCTTAAGCTAGCTGCTGATGGCATAGCTCTACCTATCTCCATCCTAATAAACCGCTCCATTCAGGAAGTTTATGTACCTCTCCTCTGGAAAAAAAACTTTCTTATTCCTCTCCACAAGGGAGGCAACAAAACAGAAATCTATAATTTCTGCCCAATAGCCATCTTTTCCTCCATCTCTAAAATTCTTGAAAAATTACCACCTACAACTCCTACCATTTCTACTAGACAATCAACTACTTACCCCAATACAACATGGCTTCAGACCCGGGCATAGCGAGACAGCCCCCCTTTCCTTCCTTGAAACCATCAACCATGCTTGTGACTCCAACAACATTGTATTAACTGTCCTAGATTTATCCAAAGCCTTTGATACAGTTTCACATAAATTTCTCCTGTCCAAGCTATCCTATCTGAATCTTTCCTCATCCTCCATCAATTGGTTTTCCAGCTACCTTGCAAACCACCAGCAAGCCGTCAAATGGAAAAGTTCCACCTCTTCCTTCCTTCATACTATCACAGGTATCCCACAAGGCTCTATACTAGGCCCACTACTGTTCAATATCTTCATTAACGACTTCATTCACTGCATCCCTAATGCCAAACTGGTCCAATATGCTGATGATTCCACAATTATCTGTTCTGTCAAAACCCTTCCTACACTTATGAAACTAACTCAAGAAGCCTTCTCCTGCACCATATCCTGGATGCTTAACAATCACCTTGCTCTCAACCCATCAAAAACTAAGATCATGTTATTTACCCCTTCTAAATCTTCCAAAATTGATACGAACTCTTTCTCAATAACAAGCCAAAACTCAACCCCACTTGAAATAGTTTCCCACTCTAAACTTCTAGGAGTACTCATTGATGACCAATTAAAATTTGACATCCACCTACAAACTAATATTAGGAAAACTCATCAAAAACTGGGTATGCTTTATTGCCACAATTATCTTACACCTTCAACCAAACACACCCTCTCTACTACTTATCTCCTCCCCTCCCTTCTGTATGGTGCCCCTCTCCTTACCAGTCTTCAATCCTCCCTAAAGTTCAAACTGGCTTCCTACTACAACAAAATCGCTAAGTTTGCTACCGGATCCAAATACTCCTCCCACCATTGAAAAGCTCTCCACTCCTTGAACTGGTTGGAACTCCCAAACTATCTTTCCTATATACAATTTTCCACCGCCCATAAAATCATCTTCCAACCTTCAAATTGCCCCTCACTCTCCTCTACCCTCCAAATACACCAGCCCAGCAGACTACTTAGGTCTATCAACCAGAACCTCCTGGAAGTACACAAGCCCACACAAACTCCAGGGACACTTCTACTATCTTTCTCACTATCATGACTATGGAATTCCCTTCCCCCACTCATTCATACCACCCCTATTCTCTCCTCCTTTAAGAACCTTCTCTGTTCTCACCACTCTTCCCACTGGGAATGCTCCTGTTCCCACCCTACGTGACACACTTTCTCTATTATTTCCCTATTTCTGCCCTAAAAAAATACACTCCAGCTTGTATTTCCTTTATCCACTACTGATGTTATTTGTCTATGATCTAAGAATACTCCATAACAACACTCCTCTCAAAGTTTTCCTCATCCACTTTGCTATTGCCTTGTTCTTCATTATCATAAATGTATAAATTTCAAACTTGTTGACTCTTTATTGTGACAACATTTTAGAATGGTCTTATTACTGATTTTTATTGTAGACTGCATATTGACTTTCTGTTGATTTATATTGTGCAACTTAATTTGAATGCACAGTGATTTTTGTTGACAACCATATTTAGAGCTTTTCTCCCCAGGCCTCAATTGAAAACGGGCTCATTTTAGGCCCAATGGACTTTCCTGGTAAACAAAATGCAAATAAATAAATAAATAAATTTCTAGACGAGTATTCACTGAGGATCCAGGAGAGTGAAATAGGTTGATAGGAAAATGTTTAATTTATTCATTTGTGATTGAAAAGGGCTTATTCTGTCAAATGATGTAAGATTATACTCCATTGCTCATACCTGCCCATTTAAGATAATAGATCATTAGCATTTGGTGAATTGTGCAGCCCTCTCATTTCCTTGGAAATGGGGGGCACCCAATAAACTGCTTTTGTGATGCAGAAATGACATTTTGGCAGTTTCAAGGAAGAATATCTGGCAAAACGGGCTCCTCTCAAGGAGAGCTATTAGAATATGGGCACTGGGAATGGGTACCCTCCCTCCATTGTCATTGAGAAATTAACTTGATTTTGGTGGAGGAACTGTTGTTTGGGTGGCTAGAACATTTTGATATATTTAATGAAGAAATTGCACTGCTGTTTGCAACACAGTTTTTTTTTTTCATGGGTATGAGATTGGCATAGGTTCATAGGTTCATAGGTTCATACTAGGCTATCTGCCCGAGGATATTTACAAGCCTAGCCCATCATTTTGTGGCTTACGCCATCCCTTTAGTATGGGGAACTATACCCATTATTTTGCTGTGCCTCTGTCGAGCAGTGACACTGAGGTAATCCCTGGGTTATATCTGCGATCTCCCATCCATTGGTCAAGATTTCTCTTGAACAAGGCCAGCGAGGTGCTCTGCCTCACATGTACCGGGATTTTGTTCCACAGCATAGGGAGTCTTTGGGTGATGAATCTATCCCTCCAGCACGTCCTATTAATAGCCGTGTCGAGGTTTAAGTCTCCCGCCCTTGTGGCTCTGATGGATCTAGATTTTTTGAGGTGAAGCATATTCATCAAATCTGGGTTTGACATGGCCTTGTATGTTAGGCAAAGGTCACCTCTGAGCAAGCGGTGGCGACTGAATAGAGCTGGAGTTCTTTCAGTCGGGCAGCATAGGACAGATTTTTGAGACCCTTTATCCTTTTGGTGAGGAAACTTTGTGGCCTCTCCAGCTGCTGCAAGTGTCGGGTCAGATACATCCCGAATGGGGCATTGTACTCAATCATTGGTCTGATGAGTGATGAGTAAAGGGAGACTATTACCTCCCTTGATCTAGATGAGAATCCCTTCATGATAAGGTGGGCAATGTAGAAGGTCTTCCTAACTACTTTAGCTACATGGGTGTCGAATGACAGACTACTATCAACTTGGGTCCCCAGGTCCCTGATAACTTCTTCTGTGCTCAGTGGATTGCCACCTATTTGGTAGCTAGGGGTAACCTTGTTTTTCCCAAAGGGTATGACTATGCATTTTTTTGGCATTTAACTTCAGGCCGTGGCTCTGGCACCAGTTATCCATTTCTGTGAGACCCTTCTGAAGGATATCTGTGTCAGATGTGTTTTCTACTATGGCGCCCAGTTTGCAGTCATCTGCAAACTTTGTCAGCCATAACCCTCCTGTGTTTGCTTGTACTCTGGAAAAGTAGATGCCAAACAAGAGTGGGCCCAGGTCTGAGCCCTGTGGGACACCACTTGTGACAGGCTTTGAGTCTGACATGGCGCCAGCAACTCTGACCCTGTGGGTTCTGTCACTCAGCCAGTTTGCAACCCATCTTGTGATGTATGGGTTAACATTTAAGCTGATGAGTTTTTCAATGATACCCGAGTGGGGTATTGTATCGAAGGCCTTAGCCAGATCGAGGTAGGCTGTATGGACTGCCTTTCCTCGTCAATGGCTTTGGTGACTGTTTCCAAGAAGTCAACCAAGTTTAAAAGGCATGATCTGCCTTTGACAAAGCCAAACTGGGTTGGATCCAAAGTCTGCAAATTCCCTATGTCTTTATTTATGAGGTCCATTATGATCCTCTCCATGGCTTTGCAGATAAGGCTTGTCAAGCTAATGGGCCGGTAATTTCCAGGGTCGGTGGAGGCACCGCCTTTGTGAAGTGGGACCACAGTTGCAGTCGCCACTCCTGGGTGCGTATCCAGAGGTAAGACTTTGATTAAACAGCTGTCCTAGCTGTGGGTTTAATTCCTCATTGAGTTCGTGGAGCACACAGCCGGGGACACCATCAGGTCCCATGGATGCTGTGTTTTTGCTTTGGAGAGAGCAGTTCTCACTTGGGCTGGAGATGTTTGGGGGCTGCAATCGTTTGGTATAGATATCTCTCCTTTTGGGGGGGAGGGGGGGGAGAAGTTTGCACTGAACCTGTCAGCCAGTATGTTGGCAATGTCTGTAGGATCAGTAATCTTCACATCATTTTGAACTAGTTCTGAGCATATCTGGGAGTTTCCTCCTAGGTTTCTAGCATAGCTAAAGAAGGCCTTATGATTGTCTTTTGAGTCTTTAGCTATTTTTCTCTCGAAATTTGCTTTGGATGATTTTATGAGAGCTCTTAGATTTTTACTTATAGTGATCAAGGGTGTCTTACCTTTTAAGGATTTTGCTCTATCTTGTAGTAGCTTCCTCCTTTTATTGTAGAGTTTGTTTATGGCTGGGGTCCACCAGACTGGACGCTTGCCTTTGGTACTAAGAGTCTTTGTTTTGTTTGGGATTGCCTTATCCATGCAGTCCTGCAGGTGCTGGTAGAAGGTGTTTGTAAGTGATTCAGCGGCTTGAGTACTGTTTTCCGCGGCTCGGGGCCTTAAAGGAGACCACACTAGTCTTTAGAAGTGTGAAGTCGGCTTTTGAGAAGTTCTTTACTGTGGTCTTTTTATTTCAGGTGGGGTGCGATGAGGACCTCCAGTGAGATTAGTTTGTGATCTGATCTCACCAGTGAGGGGTATACTTCCGGTGTTGAACATTGTGCTCCCATGTTCGTGATGATGAGATCAAGTATGTTATCTCCTCTTGTGGGGATGGTGACTAGTTGTTCCATGGCATTTGAGTTTATGAATTCCAGGAACTTTTGGGCTAGGGTGTTTGGGCTTGAGTAGTGTTCCCAGTCTATATTAGGGTAATTGAAGTCACCTAGTATGATGGTGTTTGGTGATACATTTATCCCTCTAGTGTTTTCAGGAAGGCCATGTGAGGTTCCTGAGTTTGTGAGGGTGGCCTGTAACATGCTACAATTTGCAGAGCAGTCTTGCCTATGGTTAATTGCACCTGGATGGTCTCCGATGCATCGCGTTGCCACCAGTCTTGAGGTGTGGGTGTCCTTGATGAATATGGATACCCCCATCCTTTCTTGGTATTGTCCGGATTTTGGGGCGAAACGCATGATATGAGGTAAAACCTGATAGCTGGGGTGCTCTCAGGAGCCTTGAACCAGGTTTCTGTCACAGCACAGACATCGATGTTATCCATACTGAGAAGGGCCTCGAGTGTGTGCATTTTGAGATTTAGACTTCTGGCATTGACCAGCATTACCCTTACTTTATTCCCTTTTTTGTGTTCTAGGGTGGTAGGTTTAGAATTTGAGCCTTGCCTAAAAAGGCACTATGGGGTGGCAAGAGCCTTTGCCAATATCCGGAATCCCAGGGTGACAGGTGCAAGCCGTCCCTTGAAGCAGCGTGGCTTGTCCAGCATGTCATCCCAGGCAGACAGATACTGGATCCCCTTTGAATGACACCAGTGTTTAAGCCAATTGTTAAAGCTGATCATCTTATCTCTGTATTGTGGCATCACTCTTGGTGAAGGTAGGATACTGCTCAAGGTCAGGGTCATACCTGCCTGGGCTACATAATCAGAGAGCTCCTCAATGTCTCTTTTCATGTAGTCCAAGGAGGTACGTCTCAGGTCGTTTACACCAGCGTGGACAATGACTGAGTCATATTTGTACTTGCTGTTGAGAGACCTGAGTGCTTGCGTTATGTGGCGGATTCTAGCGCCCGACAGGCAGCTTACTGTGACCCTCTCCTTACTCAGTCTGGTGAGCGGGACGTCAGTGTGTCTGACTATGGAGTCACCAATGACTAGTGTGTCTGGCATTGTGTTTGGCCTTAAGGGCTGTGACTGTTTGACACTCTGACTGTGAGGTCTATGTGTTGCAGGTGTTGTGTTCTGAGGTGGTGGTTGTTTGGGTGTCTGCTTTGGTGGCCTCTGCTGTTTTGGTAGATTTTTGATCAGAGCCTCCGAGTATATCTTTGTGTGTTTATGTGTATGATTTGAGGTTGTAATGGTGCTATGTGAGACTGGGTCTATAGTGTGTGTGGTAACCTTCTCCTCCTGACTGGTCTTGCCAGTCCTGTGTTGAGAGAGCTCAGCCTCCAGTTTGGGCGTATAGTTGCATCTCTCGCATGTATTTGTGTTTTGTGGGAGGAGGAGAGGGTTGTCTGTGTACATGAGGCAATTGTAACATTGCCTCAGTATTCCCAGGTTCACCAGCTGAGCAGGAGAGGATACTAGCAACTGATCCCTCGACATGCTAGAAGGATAGACAAAAACTTTAAAAAGATTCAGGGGACGTGGGTGACCGAGAAATGGGGGGTTACCTTTCTGGGGTACTATCTATGACAAGAGTGCCGTATCAAGGTAATAAGTACTGTAGGAGCAAGTGCTAGGTTTAACAGATAGAGAATAGTCTACTTGGAGTCAAGTGGAGATGATCTTTTTAGTTATAGGATACGCTGATTAGATCAGTAGTATAGTTCGAGGAAGGTAGTTTTAAGGGAAAATTTGAAGAGTGGACTTTAGGTAGCCCGAATAGTTTAAACCTGCCTAACCGGCGCTGCCCTAGTGTGCAACAGTGGCAGCTCCGCGGCGCTGCCCTAGTGTGCAACAGTGGCAGCTCCGCGCTAAATCGCGCTAACGCGCGTTTACCACGTTTTATACCAGGGGGCTGGAAAAAGCTAGAAACTGGCCCAAAATGACCAATAAACTACTAGTTACTGGCTTTCACTTTATCACCAGTTACATTTGGGGAGTGGTCATTCACCACCACTGTCATTTAAAAGGGGCTGCATGAGGTCAGAAGTTGCAGCTTGACAACAGGGTGACTTTCTGTTCTCTGTACTTGTACCCTAGCTGCATATCATTACGTTGGTAGTCTTTATGGCACAGTATAATTAAGCAATAACTGATGACGTGGTGTGGTATATTGAAGATTTACCCACGGTTGGTGTGGTTTAATCACGAGAGTGAAGCCCGAGTGATTAAATGAAGCCAACCATGGGTAAATCTTCAATATACCACAACCACAGAGTCGGTTATTGCTATTATACAATGACATTATTTAAGAAAAAAATGCTTACTTTTCTTAAATAATGTCTTTGTATAACGGCGCATTACTGTTCTTCCACCAGTGGTGGTATACTGCTTCCTTGTGTTGATGTACTGCATATGCGTATGGGACTTGCGTTTCCACACATACCCAGTACATCAATGCTTTGAAACGGAACAATGGAGAAAAGAATGTCTCTGTTGCTCCATTTTTTTTTTTTATTAAAAAAAAAAAGTTTTGGACACTTTATACCAATGGAAAAAAGTTCAGACGACTGGACCTTTTTCGACTGGTATATTGTGGGATTTACAATGGGCTCGCTGGCCAATCAGCATTCACGTTTTGGAATATTAATGGGGGCTCATTGTACAATTGCTATTATAAGTAACTGTACTCTACCACTGTCTGCAAACCACTATTTTCCATTCTTCTTACTAATGTGTACTTACTGCTGTAGGAAAGTCTGGAAGCTAGGAAAATCAAAATGTATACTAGCTGTCTAACAAGCACTAACTAATTTGTTTTGGAACACACCAGAAATCTAGCACAGAAACTAAATGGTCTTATCTAAAAGTACAAATACAAAGTTAGGTTATCAAACCTACTTCGAATTATTTTTTCGTTAATGTTAAAACAAAAAATGGTAGTCAGCAGATTGAAATGGAAGTATCTAAATCGTGTCCTAAAAATATTTTAGAAATATTGCATGTGCAGCAGTGACCAATCCAAAGGATCGTACTACAAAGTGAATTTCTCAAAAAATCTTTACCTGTACTTCGAGTAGGCTAACAGTGGCTGAGACTCATAAGCACGCACGCACGGCAGCACTCACGTTTTCCATTCTGTGGATTTTCAGTGATAAATTATTCTGCATTTATTTAAACAAGGTATTTATTTGTACTCAGCAACTCAGATGCAGAGGTGCCTGTGTTGCAATTCGCTGCACGTGTGTGTGTGTGTGTGTGTGTGTGTGTGTGTGTGTGTGTGTGTGTGGGCGCGTGTGTACGGTACATGTGGAGCGATATCTTTCAACTGTCCAGATTTTCCCAAAATGCCCAGATTTTTGCCTGATAGTTTTCGCCTAGTCATCCTAAAATGTGTGGTTTTCTTTAAAATGAAAGAAGATTGAAATCACTAAATAATGCCAGACGTTTGAGTCTCAGACTTTATATCTTTCAGAAAAATGCGTGCCAATGCAAAAGTTGTTATTCTAGCAGCTTCTGGGTTTATACAAGCAATATTTAAAATCTGTCCCCTTTTGGGTCCTTCTTCGCCACCTATTATTTTTACCTTTGTCCAGAATGATTTCTTATAACAGGTTGAGTAGTATGGGGGGGGGGGGGGGGTCTTCAGTTTTGTTATCTGTATTGATTAATTGTTATCACTTGAGTGAGCGGCTAAAAGTGCAAAATAAATGAGGACTAACCATAAGTAAGCGCACGCTGTCGTAAGCAGCCTATAAATCGCATTATTTAACGATACAAGTGCAGTACAACACAGAAGAATGTTAATTTTCATGCGCAGCTAGGGTCACCACCTATCCTTAGGCGGGATACCTCTCATCTTCTAAGTGCAATAAATCTGGACAAAGCCAGAAAGTGGGGGGAGGCAAAGGCCCCAAAACAGGGACAGAATTTAAATATTGCCCCTATAAACTTAGAACGTTGCTAGAATAACAGGTTTTGTACTATGTATTTTGTGAAGGATATAAAGTCTGAAACTCAAATGTCTGCCATTATTTAGTATTATTTAGTGACGTCAATCTTCAATAATTTGTCAGAAAAACGCAACTTTTATGGGGAACAGACCAAACTACGAGTAAAAATCTGGACATTCTGCGAAAATCTGTACAGTTGAGAGGTAGCCTAAGTCGTGTGAATAAACGGGAAAATGGCAAAATGTCCTGAGATTTTAGAACAAAAATAATTTATGTTTCCTGTAACACTTGTGTCACACAATTGTTTTGCATCTCCTTAATGTTACGTGAAACAACAGAAGAGTGAAGTACTGTCTCTTGCACTGGTTGTGGGAATCGCTTGTCTTCAAACTCTCACGTTTCCAATAAAAAATGTCCCACAAAATTATGACAACCCTATTCATTAGCAGGGACAACGCCTACAGCGCAATGGTGAACGAGCATAGGTGTTAACAGGTATCATTCACTTCATTAGTTCAGTGTGGATCAGAAACATTAACCGTGCAACAGCGACAAGGCTGTCATTAGGAGACACAACCATCTTGTAGTATCTGTTAACATACGGGAAGCTGTGCACGCAGAACCCAGGGATCCTTGCATTAGTTCCAATGGTATCTTTAACATGTTTCTCGTTTTTCTGAGTTTTCTTTTGTTGCTCCAGGCTGCTCACTTCTTATTACCAGCAACATGACATTACGGCACTGATTCGGTCTGGCACAGCACCCCCTTTTACTATGCTCAAGATCTTCTTTTAAACACACTGATAGAGAAATGACTGCAGATGAAGTGCTGCTGCCCAATTTGACAGATGAGTCGGAACTATTGTAGGATCCCCCTGCGGGACCAGCTAACTTTAGTATCCTGGAAAAAACAGCCGAGGGCGCTGTGTTGCAGCTCTCGGCAACTAACCGTGCAGCTCAGCCTGCACTTTTTTTGATGCTAACAGTTTGATATACTTTGTCTACAAAGTTAATAAAGAAGGGCAGAAGCAAGGAAGGGAACGGTAGCGAGCTCTTATCGAGAAATCAGATGGTTGCCGGGCTACCAGGCTGCACTGAGGGGACTTACTAGTAGGGGCTGTCTCCGTTTAAACTTCTGGCTCCTGCTGCTGCTGCCTTCCTTGAGGGAGGGGGAAAGACAGCAAATTCATAGCCTGTGAATGATAAGGCAGCAAGCTATCTTTACTGAAAGCCCTCCTAAACCCCTCCATAACTGCAAAGGAATGTTAGGCACCGGTGAGCTATTAAAGTAGTTGTGAAAACAGCAACGTCTGGAGATGATACAAGACCTTTGGCGGCAACGAAGGAAGTTGGTCCATCAGAAGATGTTACATCTGCAGGGCTACGATAAGAAGGTACAGGAGCCAACGTGTTGTGCAGAGATGTTACAGCAGCGGCGGAGATGGCGTTGCAGACTAGTCACGCACTGCTGCACATTGTGGCTGCTCCTGGAATTTGGGCTTGGAATTCAAGGCGCTAAGGGTAAGGCTTAGTCAGTGCGCGAGATGGGTCCATTTTCCTATAAATGTAATCATTTTATACATTGTAGCATGTGAGTCATATGAGACTTATTGGAGTGTGCCACCAAGGTGGCCAGGCAGCTTCACGTGAAGCAGAAAAATAGTCTTTTCATGGTTGTAAGTTTTGAATCCATCGGTTGCTTGGTTCTTTGCATTTTATCAGTTACCTATATTCCCCCAGCTTAGTTTTGAAAGAAATGTGGTCTTGAAAAGCAACTTGTGATAGACATCTTGAGTCATGTGCTACGGTACTGATGATTGCACCAGTAGTTAGCATGAAATTCCTTTCGTGCAAATTATGTTTATTTATTCAGAGTTATGTGTTTTACTCGTGTGGCGTATCCTTATAATGACACACTCGCATCATTGGCCACTGTGACGTGGAAATGTGTTGCTGTAGTTTGTAGGTGACACATTTAGCTGTGATGTGACTAACGTGTTTTGCCTTGAGTGATGTGTTGAAACGCCTTTTCTGAGAGCTTTGTTAAATTAATGCGAATGAAGCATTCTGGTGCTAAACATTTTAAAAGCTTTCAAGTCGATAAGCAATTTATAGTAATAATAGTTTTTAATAATTCGTTGAGTTCTGTGAGTGATTAGGCGGAATATTTATTTTGCGTAAGGGATGATAAACGAAATTCTGGCCAATTCACCGCTTTCTGTGAGGAGCCTGCTGCAAATGCTGCCTCCTTGACGCTGGAAATACAAAACAGTAAACTGAGCAAAGATGCAGCAGGAAAATAACTGATACATTTAGGCGAGATTGATTAAAGCAGCTTGTGACAATCGAGGGTACAGCCACGCATGTCTAATTGTGTTAGTCCCAAAGAGCTGCCACATGCAGGCTCCTTCTTTTTTCTTAGTTGCTCGTAGTTAATGATGTATTAGCCAAACATTCCATTCCCATCACTTCATTCTGATGTACCACTTTTAAAAGCTGTGCATTACAAATACAACACTGATGATTATGCTTTCCATCAGTACACCAGACACAATGTGCATGCCACTGGATAAATCAAAACATAGCTGACATTTCTTTTAATTCACAGTATTGAAAGTTACACAGGCACACTTAGTTGTAGCAGAGGTAAAATGTACTGGTATGTTTCTTTGACATATAAAGATAGAGCTTTGCTTGCACAACATGTATCAGTCAAAGAAAATATCGCAGTAGTTCATTTATAACCCCTATCCTCCCAAAAAAAGATAGCCAGAAAGAAAAGATACTGACGTATATAATATTTTAAAAAAGGCATTACCTAACAGTTCAGGTTGCATAAGTAATTATAAATATTTTACAGGCACATAGATGTTTCGAAGTTTATTTCTTGCTTTTTGTTGTGGTGGTAGGCTAACATTAATTTTTTCAGTAAGCGTTAAGAAGAACGCATTGTCTGAATGTTTTAAGTCAATTTTTATTTTAAAATCAATCACTGTGACTTGGTCATAAATTTGCACACAGATACACACACACACACACACACACACACACACACACACACACACACACACACACACACACACACACTTTTACTTCTGTAGATTCCAGATTTTACTATAGGGCCATTCTACTTAAGTACATATCCTAAGAGCTTTAGATTAATTTCTTCCTGCTGCTTTCCTGCCCTAATGTCATGTATCCTTTTGCTTGCAACAAAATGTACTTCTGTGGCATAAGGCTGTGCTTTCATAGAAAAGAACTGTTATGGTTTTTGTAAGACAAGCCTCATACTGAAATTAAGTCTGAGTGGAGGAGAGTAGAATTTCCTCAAAAAATGTCTGATATATTGAGCTTATAAAAATATCAGTTTAGTGTTGATATTATTTCAGTATAACATTTAAATGTATTAATGGAAAGCTGAACTTGAGCTGTTTGTCTGTTATTTTTGTAGAATAAGAGCGGTTATAAAATGTTTTAGCTCATAGGTTTTGGTCTATGGGTTAAGAATGTGTCAGTAATATGGTTTTAAACATTTTATGTACTGATATTATCTAGATCACTTTATGTAAGACTGGATTAGAGTTTATCAATATTTTAGATTTAATGAATTTGCTGGTTTGTTTTGGTAATGCTCTAGATATTCTGTTCAGGTATGAACACAGCTGAAAATAAATAAGTGATGCTAAAAAATGATTCACACATTTTGGTTTAGTTATTTGCTGATGTTTCAGACTTGATAAAGACATATGCAGCATTTAATTTGCAAATGCTGCATAAAGTGATATATTTTGTACTTGAGAAGGCAACAGTGTGACTACAGAAGACCCTGCTCTTTTTATTAGAAGCATACTTTGATTTAAGGTGCATAATGTAATTAGTAAGACTTCTGGGTAAAAGTGTTAGATTTTATTTTCTAGTTGATCTAACTGTTTTTCATTTTGATGACATGTTATTTTTGTATGCGCAGTTTGTGTGACATTTCACAAAATGCATGGTGGTTACTTTTAGATTAGCCCATACATTTTTCATTTAGTATCTAAAATCTCAACATATGTATTATATAGTCTAAAATAGGTATTAGAGTTCAGTAGGTCAGTATATTTGAGTCCGGACCACTGAAGGAAAGTTTTTTTGCAGGATTTAAGTATTATACATGGGATCTATAAGAAAGAAAAATGGTTTTCTGATTGATTTTGATGTATGTGATGGTAATTAGATGAGCATGGAGTGGAGACAGGAGACTAATACATAAAGGTATGTATCAACACTTTTATGCAAATTACTTTGGTGACAATGCATAAAGAAACTGTTTGCTTCCCTTTAGTAAGTTGAAGTGTTTTAAGTATTAAAAACTGCAAGAATGAGTTTTAACAGAATATTTTAATACCCATTTGTGACTTGCACATCCTGTGTCCAGCACACTGATGCTGGCCCAATGCTGGAATAGCTATAGGGAATTCGCCAGCCTATGGACAGCTGTTCTTCCTGAAAGGTGAAGGCTGTTGAAATTTAAAACTGTATAAAAATGAAACAATCTGAGACATCTAAGTAGCCAGGACAGAAATGCAGTCAATTTAGGAGCAGACTGTTTTTACTAAACTGATACTTTTGGATTTTTTTGGATACTTTTATTTATTATTTATTTATTTATTTGCAATTTGATTACTGGGGAAGTCCACTGGGCTGAATTGACCCATTTTTAGTGGAGTACCGGAGAGAAAAGCTCCAAGAGCTCTTTCATGGCAGAATCAACAGCACAATCCTACTAACACAGTGAAACTGGCCAACTTCAGTTTATCATCAGAGGATCATGCCAGTGCAGGTGCTTTGCACCTTGGTGAAAGGAACATCCCTCCATCCTGAAATACAGAGGCCATGAAGCTTCTTATATTAAGTGGGGGTTGCAGTGGAGCACAGGGCACAGCAAAGTCATGTTATGAAGCATAATTTCTGCCATTCTAATACGTACCACTGTTTTGACGTTGCTATAACACACCACCCATCCTTGCAGAATCTGGAACTATAATCTAACTTTGCCTCATGCTGTTCATACTGACTTTGCTTGAGTGCACAAGTGACCATAAATTTTTGAGTACTTAGTCCTTTTTATTGATAGACTCAAACATTAATAGCAATGCCTTCCAGACCTCCTTGAGTCTTACTTTAGAGGCAAACCAAGTCTTACTTTAGAGGCTAACCAAGATGTATGACTACAAAGAGAACAATCACAGTGGAACATGACTTTACTGACACTAGAAAACTACTAATGTAAAACATCTGTAATGCTTGCTTTTTGATAGGAGACACTTACTGTTGGGTTATCTAGCATTTCATTTACTGGCTAAAAGGAGGACAAGAGGGTAGGTTTCCTAAACTCAAGACAAAACTCAGCTCTGGAGTTTAATAACCCTAGTGTAACAAAGTGATTCAGAATGGAGGCTCTGAACCAAGTACTCATGAATAATTAACTGAGCATTTGGTAAGCATGCCAGGCTGAAAGGTGACTGAACAGATATCTCTCACACAATAAATCATTGTTCTTGATATTCTAATACTGTAGTTACATCAGGAGTTGTTAGCAATCACTGAGAAGTGCAGGAGAGGGCATGAAAAGAAATTTGCTGTAATATGTAATAGAAATAGCAAGTATGGGTGCCAGAAAGATTGTAGCTGTACAAAGCTGCTGCAGGCCAGATTCAATAAAGCCTACACTAACGGTACACTAAGTATGCATGATATCTATTTAAGAACATTCTTATCATATTTTTTGTGCGTTCTAGTCACTTAGAAAGATTTCACTACGTGTACATGTAGTCTACACTTTATGGTAACCTTTATGAATACGTGTCAGTATTTAAAGCTGCAAGAATATCAGTAAGAAAACTAAAATTAGGAGGAAGAAGGTGTGAGTTATGTCTGTGTTGTCTGTTCACTCAGAATGGTGTACAAGTTAGTGTACACTTAGTGTAGGCTTTTCTGTGTGCAAAAGGTATGAATCAGCAGGACTTCCTGCTTTGCACTTTAGTGTTGCAAATCCAGTTTTATGAATTCATTTTAAACTTACTGGAGATCATAATGTCATAAGGTGCTTGCAGTCAACAAACCCAGTTGTCTGAACAATGATCTGTCATCTTGCCTTATGTCTATTTGTAGTAAACCCCCATGAGTCTGAGTATAAGATTTTCTGAATACTGCCCATCTGTTTGTTGGTTTATTTATCTATGCTTATTTAGTCAGTATTTACTGAATTTTTATTTTGTTCTTTTGGGTCAAACGTGACTTTTTTTTCTGACAAGTGATGTGCCCCACATTTTGGCTTCTGAAGTATATTTCTGTCTTAAACTGGGGTATTCTAACTTTTACTTATCTTTCCAGACATCTTGCTTAAAAAACACAGTGAGTTTTGAACAATTCCTCATGCACATTTTATTGTGTGAGGGCAGAAAGCAAACTTCTTTAGCTCTGATTTTAATTGAGAAGACAGATGACTGGTAAGGGAATTAACATTTTATTCAGAAGTTTTCCTCTTATGGATAGTAACATACAAGCAATCAAAATGTTTTTCAGTCCCTTTATTTAGTCTTATACGCAGGTCAGGCATATTTTTATCACCCAGAGGAGAAGTTGTAGATAGCAATTAATAAAGAGCTGAAGGACATTATCTGGGAGGGGAAGATGGTAAGAGCCAAGTGGGATAAGCTGATTCTTCCAGTAGAAAAGGGCAGATTGGGATTACCCCAATTTGAAGGGGTATTTCAGAGCTACACAGTTAAGGCTTCTATACATAGCTCAAGCAGAAAACTATAATTCAAAGTGGAAAGGGATGATGTTGAAACAGTGGGAAGCTTGGGAAACAAGGAGAGACTGGGGTTTTGGATGCACTGTTTTAAGGAGAATAACAATAATCATACATAATATTATATCCATAATGTAACAGAAAGTATTCTAAGAACTAAGCCAATACAGGAATGGAGAAAGGAGATTCTTCCACTAGGGATGACTACAATTAGGATATAGACAATAGGCAAGAGGGGCTGTAATTTATTGGAGAAAACTGCCAAAGGAACCAAGGTATTAGGAGCAAATAACTAAAGAGTGAGAGGTAATAGAATGAGAAGAAGCCAAGAATTTATTAGGACTGCAGTTAAGAAATTGCCTTCCCTATCAAGGACTGATATCAGAATATAAGCAAAGAGAAAGACATGGGGGGGGGGTCGTAAATGAAAGACCAGCACTAGTAGATGTTCTAGTAGACTCTAGAACATAATTTGCCATTAAAAAATGAATAATTAGTAGACCATATAAAATATTGCATAACTATAAGAATTAATCATGGGAGATTAGAAAGGATTGGGAAGCAAGATTAGATAAGTAATTCACAAAGAAACAATGGGAGGATATATGTATCTTTCCCAAATATGCAACAAGATCTAGAAGATTTACACTTTTTACATGGAAATGTTTACATAGATATTTTTATACCTCAAGTAGACTCCAGAGAATTTTTCCTCAGGTAGACCGAAAATGTTGGAGGTGTGATAGGAAATAAAACGGTATTTGGGAACATATTTTCTGGGAGTGCTGTGGGTTGGCAGACTTTAAGGATTCTCTGCAGGATGCACTGTTGGAGATGCTGGGTGGGCAGATTGGTTTGACAAGGGAGATGATTTTTCTGAGCTATGATACAGAATCGGAATTGCCTGGACATGGTAAGGTCTTGCTGTGTCTAATAATGGTGGCTGCCAAAAAAGCAATTACTGGAAAATGGAAATCAAAATCTAAACCATCTATACTGAAAGTAGTGAATACAGTAACAGAGATAAAACAACTGGAATTGAGATCTTTAGAAAAGAGTAGTGAGCAAACTGAAAAAAATGGGAATTGTGGGAACAATGCATACAGGGGAAGAATGAGGTTTAAAAGATGGCAAGGATTTAGTGAGCTATTTAATGTTTGACTGAAAATGGTTGGGTAGATAATAAATGATGTATGATATTTGCAACTGGGAGTGTCTCATTAGGGTTTGTTATGTAAAATGCTTGCAATTAGGATTGTGTCGGTGTGATTTGTGTTCTTTTATATAAATGTATGATTACTTATGTCGTAAGTGATGGTTTAATAAAGATGTTTCATGTTTAAGAAAAATGGTTTAGGAATCGAATAGTTTATATAATGTTGTTTAGGTTATGTGATTGTTGTTGTTGTTTCTTTCGGCTTTTCCTGGTTAGGGGTCACCACAGCGGAACTCCGGTCCGCTAATGATTGGTAGTTGATTTTTACGTGCCGATAGCAATATATGTAAAGTATAATGTTTGTTAATGTTAATTTGCTAATACAGTTTGATGACTTTTGTGCAAATGTAAATTTGCCTATGTCACATATGATAATTCAATAAAGGTGTTTAAAAAAAAAAAAAAGAATTTTCCCTCTTACTTCACAGCAGGGACTTTGAAGACACAAAGAAGAAAAGATACTGTACATAAAAGTTAAAAGAGAACAACTGTTAGTGATACTGTATCCCATCTTCTCTGTGTGTATAAATATAATCTGTAATATATGTGCCCATGTATCATAATACAAGTAACATCACTTTAATACTAGTAAATGGAGGTAAATGAAGATTTCAAGAGACATGCTGTTAAAGTAAAGCTCATAATACAGGAGATTTAGATACTTAATGATACTTGTTTTGCAGTGCAGTGTCTGGCTGGGTATCTCATAAATAGCACTGAATATTGAAAAAATAGTTAATTTCATGTATTCTTGGTTTTACTTCTTCAGAATGTAAAATTAATTATGGAATGGATAGGAACACTGAAAGGTAATGCTTGGGAAATTAACACTTCATTTGGGTCATTATCTAAACAATGTAGCATGCCGTAAACCAAAATCCCTGGAAAACTCATAACATAAAATAATATTCAGTAAGGTATTGCATGGTGGTGTTACATTTGTTCACTTCACATCTCAGTAGTAGTAAATAATGACATTGAAGATAATGGTGTAGACTTAAAAATACCCTCCCTGAATTAAACCTAAACTGGCTTTCATATTCTATGGCAAATAATAAACAGTTTCATCTGGATGAATAAACTAGAGCATGTGGTATTTACCATACACTTGTGTAGTGTTCAGCCTCATATTTAGAAGATACTTAGTACTGATTTCAGATCAAACATTCCAGCTGGCAAGACTGGAGAAAAAGATCATAGGAGGTTACTAGGCTAATGGCCCGGGGCCCTAACATGCCTAGCCAAGAGTTTATCCCCAAAAAAGAAACATCAGTCAGCACCTGTCACCCCTGTCAGTGAGGGACAAAGGTAGAACCCCTGGGACAAATTTGTGGCTTCCCATTCACTCATCAAGATTGCGCTTGAAGAGGGTCAGCGAGGTACTCTGTTTGACATGTATGGGAAGTCTATTCCAGAGACAAGGCAGCCTCTGGGAGACAAACCTGTCTCTCCAGCAGGTTTTGTTGATGTTGCATATTAGATTTAGGCCTTTCGAATGGGTAATGCGCAAGGAGTTAGGCTTACGGATATGGAGCATCTCTAGTAGGGCAGGCTCTGAGTTTGGCTTGTAGACAAGCCACAGATCACTTATGAGCAATCTGTATGATACTGAGTAAAGTGATAGTGATTTGAGCCTGTCTGCATAGGACAGGTATTGGAGGCTATGGATTCTCTTTTTGAGGTATTTATGTGGCCTTTCCAGTTGGTGCAGGTGTTTGGAGAGATACACACCGAACGGGGCATTATATTCAATTATAGGCCTAATAAGGGAGGAGTACAGAGAAGTAATAACCTCCCTTTTTCTGGATGCAGTCCCTTTACTTTTGAGATGAAGCAAGTAAAAGGCTTTTCTGACCACTGCCTCTACATGATGGTCGAATGTGAGATTGTTGTCAACCTGAGTACCCAGATCTCTCACCACAGGTTGTGTGCTAAGGGGGTTGTCGTTTATGTGGTAATCAGAAGGGGCCGTGTTTTTGACGAATGATATTTTTTTTTGCGTTTAACTTAAGGCAATGACATTGGCACCAGTTAGTTGTTGCTGTGAGACCCATTTGCAGTATGTTAACATCATTTGGGGAGTCAATGACAGCACCCAACTTACAGTCATCTGCAAACTTGGTCAGCCACAGGCCATTTGTCTTTGCCTAGACCTCCAAGAAGTAGATGTCAAAGAGTAGAGGTCCCAGGACAGATCCCTGGGGAACACCAATAGTGACAGGTTGGCTGTCAGAGGTGGTGGCACCTATTTTGACCTTGTGGGGCCTATCAGTGAGACAGTTGGTCACCCACCTGATAAGACAGAGATTTACGCATAAGACAGGGATTTACGCTAAGCTGAGTTAGCTTTTCAATGCTGCTCGAGTGGGGATTGTGTCAAAGGCCTTGGCCAAGTCAAGGTAAGCTGTATGTACTGATTTTCCCTCATCCAGGGCCTTGGTGACAGTCTCAAAGAAATCAACCAGTTTCAACAGGCAAGATCTGCCCCTGACAAATCTGAATTGGGCGGGGTCAAGCTCTTGGAGATTGCCTATGTCCTTGTTTAGGAGATCCATAATATTACAATCCATGGCTTTACAGATCAGACTTGTCAAGGTAATGGGGCGATAGTTTTCTGGGTCAGTAGTGGCATCACCTTTGTGCAAGGGGATGACAATGGCAGTTCCTACTCTGCTGGACCGAAGCCTGTAATTTGGCTGTAGCTGAATAGGGTGCTCAATGGTGAAGCTAGTTTTTGCTGGTGTAGAATACAGCCTGGGATGCTATCAGGTCCCATGGAAGCTGTGTTCTTTGCTTTGGATAGGGCTCCTAACACTTGATCTATGGAGATGTGAGGTGCGGAACAAGTATTAGGGATGTCAAATGGGATTTTGAGGGGGACAGGGGTAGGGGTGAAGTTTGTGCTGAAGCTATCAGCTAGCAGGTTGGCTAAGTCAACAGAATCAGTGTAAGTGGTACCATTAAGTACTAATTTGGAACAAATCTGGACTTTGCCATGGGGGTTCCTGACATAGCTGAAGAAGGTTTTGTGGTTTCCTTTTGCTTCAGAGGCTAGTTTCAATTCATAATTGGCTTTGGAGGCTTTCACTAGTGATCTAATGTGCTGTTGAGGCAGAGGAGGGAGTTTTTCCAATTTGGAATTTGTTCCTTTGTACCCTTGGACATCAGTTTCTTCATTTTGTTGTAAAGCCTGTTGACAGAGGATGTCCACCAGGCAGGTTTGTGTTTCCATGAGGAGCAAAGAAAATATAAATCAGAATACCAAACCTATCATAAAGAATCCTGAGTGATAAATTACCAACATTTATTTGCCTGAACTGCTGGTTTCTACAGGGAAATTGTATGAAACAGTAAGGAGGTTACATTCACTTTTAGCAGTCGGACAGTATTTGTCATAGGATTGCTTGCTGTTAACAGGAAGCTACTGCAAATATCACATTACCATTTTTTTTAGAATTAAACATTTCTGCATCTGTAAAGTTGAAATATGCACAATATTCTATTGTGGTATGGATATGAGAGTAACATTCACAACAAGACAGATATAAGGCACTTAGTGGATGGGGAACAGTAAAAATTGAAATAGAAATAATGTAGTACATTTCAGAAAAAAAAATTTAAGATAAAATGTTTAGGACAATTATCTCAGTACATCATTATGGATTATCAAAAGATTGGGGTCATTTATATCAAAGTCAGTAGTAAGGTCAGCACCTGAATGTTTCTTGTATTGCAAAGTATCACATTTGAAGTTAAGGTAACTTTGCAGAGCAGTGGCCATTGTCCCTTTTCCATTTGTCACCTTGTCTCTTTTCCATTTGCCACTTTCTAGCATGGAGGTTCCTGTAAAGGAGAACATTGCTTATGCGTTTGCTGTTTAATCAGCATAATTACCTGCCTTTTATTCAGTGATTGACAGTGAGACTGAATAAAAGACAGGTAATTATACTGATTTAACAGCAAAAGCATAAGCTATGGTCTCCCTTATATGAACCTCCATGCTAGAAATTGAAAAAGTATGCACATGTTAACAGAAAACATGTCTACTGTTAACATCTGCATACTTTTTCAACTTTGACTTGAATTTTGAATTTGGCTTCTTAAACTAATTTCCTTTTGGAAGTTAAAGTGGATGATCCAATGTTAAAAGAGACTGTCTTTGATTTGGAATTAGATTTTAATAAAAGTTGTGCAATAAAGTGTCTAGTGGTGCTCCAGGGTGTGTTGTGGTATTTTCTAACAAAAACGTGTAGCTATTATTATGCTGCATTGTAAAAATATAAGGTTGTAGATGAAATTCACGTCTTTAAGTCATTGTTAGAGGTTTATATTTAGTGTTTTGTGCTAAAAACGCTGGTTTATTACATGTTAATACACAAGGCACAGCAAAACACTATGACTAAGCACTTTCAAAGTGCTTAGTCATAGTGTTTTGCTGTGCCTTGTGTATTAACATTTAATAAACCAGCATTGTTAGCATGAAGCTCATGTATGCCAGTCAAATTCTGTTTTGTTTTGTTTTGTTTATTCAAGTTTTTAGTTTTTGAAGTATTTTTGTTTAGATTTAGTGTTATTCATGATGATGTCTAGTGGTTTATGATTTATCAGAGGAAATGCTTATAAATAGAAATATAAAAGAAAATACACACAGTTCCACCCTATGGTTAAAGCTTCTTTTGTAGTCTAGAAGTAAATTTTCAGCATTGTTCAAGATCATGGCTAGTTTATGCACATTTCTCGTTACGATGATTTTGCAATACAAAGGCGCCAGGACCTACTGGTTTGACATCCACAATAAGCTATTATCTTTTGAACGGTAGTAGTTAATGAAATCAGAGATGTTTTTAGAGTTTATATAGCTTCTTGGCAGACTTGGTTCCATTACCACTATATATTCTTCTTTGCAAAATGATGCAAGAGTTTCAGTTGTGGTAACAAAATCTAGTAAAAGAGTTGTACAAAAGTTATTCAGGCTTATATTCTAAAAGCTGTTGGGTATCTTCTTGGTAATGCTTGGTGAGTTGACATTTATTTTCTTGGAATCAGATGAAATCATACCTTTCAAATGTCTAGATTTGTGCATCATATTTTTGAGTTGTTCCTCATAAAATCTGTAGTTTTCTGGATTTATGTGGCAAATCAGTGAGTATTGAATTCACTAAATCATGACAGGAATTTGAGTTTCAGACTTCATGTCCTGCAGACAATGCATATTAACACAAGACATTTTATTCTAGCCACTTTCTAAGTATATAAGACCGATATTTAATATTTGTTCTTATTATTTGTCCCCCCATTATTTTTGGCTTTGTCTAGATTTTTTGAGCTATGAAGTTGCAAGCTATGGATGAAATACCATTTAATGAGAATGCAAATGCATAAGACGCAAACTTTGACTTGTCAAATGCATCCTTCATCTTGTTTAATGTAAATTCACATTTTTTAAATAAGTGATTACTGATTTTGAACACAAAATTCCAGGATAGTTTATATACATTCACATTCGTGATTTTTCTCCATTCCCTTAACTTATAATGTCATCACTATCATATCATGTAGAGTTTGTTGACAGTATTCCTACATAGCTATGCAGAAAAAACTTTCTTAAGCTTATGTAACATTTAAGTCAAACTGATGATGTAATAACCATCAGGGTGCAATTCAAGTTAGTGATAGCCTGCCAATATATCTAATTTAGAAAGCACAGTGGTTCCAGTGGCATCATTCAGAACACGGATTATGTCACCCAATGTAGTTACGATGTAATCTTCCCTGGTTTTAGCACTACTAGCTTTGCTGTATATTCATACACATATCCTTACTCGGTCAATCTGCTTAAGTCTTAGATGCATGATGTTAGATGGGAGCCAGGGTATGGGACCAGTAACATTAAATGTTACTTGCATCTTGTTTCTTCTTTTAGTGTAATGTAGAAAGATATTCTTCTTCGTGGCTTCATGTCACTTGAACAGTAGGGTCATTATGCACTTTCCATTTGTAGTTCTTTAAGTTGTCATTACCTTCAAAAACCTCTGGTCTTTCCTATAACAACCAATCAGAAACCGTTTGTGATCATTTATTATTGGAAACAGCATTTAGGAGTTTTATAGTTCCTAAATGAACAGCTTATGCCATTTACAACTTTAACATTATGCTGTGATATGAACTGAATAGGTAGACAATTTACTTGCAAATATATAACATAATGGAAGCTAGACTGCAGAATTACAGGCAAAATGTTTGTATTAAATCATGTAAAAGAGCTTTTTGATAGGGAGTGCCAAAAGTATGTTGAATTATGGTATTTACTGCCACAACAGAAAATAGATTGTTATGTATCCTAGACGTCACTAGGGGATGATTCACATGTGTAGACTAATGAACAATGAAGGCTGAGGTATAAAAAGAGTGACTCTCCACTGTTAGATATGTTATTAGAGGGGGGTTCTGACTGCTGTTCTAAACTATTTAACATGATATGGTTGTGATGACAGAGCTTTCATTAAAAATTAGATAATTTTTATACCTTTTTAGTACTGTGTCAGCCCTTGGCAAAATGTCTCAACATCAGTTTGTTACCCAGTTATAACATCTCAAAGAATTACACTGGTTAATGACAGGTTCTCTGTAGTTTGCAGGCTTGAATGTAATTTAGAATTAAGATACCATTCAAAACAGGAGAAATGTTTGTTATGTTCTTGTACCTAGTAACTGTGATCTCTTCCATGATCCATTAAGCCTTGAAATGACAACTTAGGTTTCCTGAAATCTCTAACTCTTAGGTTCATCTTGGTACAGCATTGTATTAGCACACCTTTTACTTATTTTTTAGATGTATTTATAAAAATACAATTCATAGCAAATATTTTAAACTTTGTATATGTTTACAAATTCTTACTAGAGTTCAAATACTTTTCATCTGTCTTGAATCACTATACTTATCACCTTTGGTTGCTAATGTAGCATAAACATCATTACCCTTTGCTTCAGCTAATGATGCAATAGTACTACGAGATACCATATTTAATAGCATTCAGGTAAGAGGGCTCATACTTTATCTATTTGGGTCAATGAGGTCCCAATGAGTTCAAATCTGATTCCGTATGAAATGAAGACAGAGAGGTTTGATACAGTGGTATCATGGAAGGTTTTAGGCTTTCATTCCCCTCCAGTGTAATGTACAAATTTCAGTTTGACAGTGGATGTTAATTAGTGAAGATAGATGTTGACAGTTTAAAGTACTGTACCTTATTCATATTTAAGTTAAATACTACAGTTTATTAAATAACAAAATTGGATTAGTTAAACAATCTGTATGGTTCTGTACAATACATCTGCCACCCCCAACTCAGACTTAAAAGGCACCAAGTACTGATTTCAAATGCATACATTTGTGGTGACAAGACTTCGTCAGAGAATAGCATTCAGTGGTAAGAATTCAGTGGCCAATCACTACTAAGTGATCTCAGTGTCAAACAAGTCACAAATGTCACAACTTATTAATATTCATGAGCCTGTGCTATTAGTTATGATAATAGGTTCGGTATCAGAGGACTAGTGAACTGAGGAAAACTACAGTTTATTGGAGTGTTAATTGTCAACAGAAAATTTAATTTTTGTACCTCATCTGTACCTCACTATGAGGAATGTTCTTCATTTTGAGTCTTAAAAATTCCATGTTTCATAATATTCCACATTAAAAGGGCCTCAGACTTTCATTGTTTAGATTTTTAACAGTTATCCATCATAAATTATGTTGAATCACATTAATTCATCAAACAAGTTTTACAAGTATGAAGTGACACAATTTACCATGCTGTAAAAGTCATAATTGACATTTTTTTAAAGTGTTTCACATTTTGGCCATTTATTCCGCATTATGAGTTACAGTATTTCACATTTTTCAGTTGAAAGTTTAAGATGTAGGATTTTATAAGCATCCAATTAATGATCACCAAGGTTTTGTCAGCAGTTAACATGGAACACACAGAATTACCTTATCAGATACCTTCTTTGTTCAGAAATTATGCACCAGTTTCTACGTAATATAGTAGTGCTTGTTGGGTAGGTCACTAGAGCACTGAGGTGCATAGAGAAGTGCCACTAAATGCTGACACCAGGCACTGATCTGGAAAAATATTTCCAGTACTTGAACTCATTTATGCAATGCAACAGACAAAGCAGATACTGTCTAAGTTAAATACATAATGCAAGAATATTTGTATACCTTATTCAGGTGAAAAAAGATGTTAGAACATAATATGTCTCCTTTGTAGGACAGAACAAGGAAAAATAAAGTAATATTAACAGAAGGAAAGACAGATGATGCAACAGGCAGAGATCTAAAGTATATAAGTATTATACTAGAGTTAATGACATAATTATTGAATTAGATTAGAGTATGCTGTTTTTTTGAAAATACAATGTTTTGGAGAAAAAGGGAAATTGCAATAGCCTAGTAAATATATATTACAGAATGAAATGTGTGAGATTTATTTATTTATTTATTTATTTTGCCAAAGTGGTGATGCATATACAAAATAGCCTCAGTGGGGCTGACAGTGAACTCTCAATTAAACAAGGTAAGAATGCATATTACAGATAAAATAATTGTAGCAAAAGGAATGCAGTAGTTTGCTTACAAACAAAATAATATTCTACTGTCTCAACATGAGAATGGAGAGTTGAAGAAACCTACAGTGTTTCTGTCATGTTTAGAATTAGGTCCTTTGTTTCTGCTTAATACCCTAGTGAGTTTAACAGACGAGGAAAAACAAAGTGCCCACAAACTACCACATAGGTGGAAATCCATTAAGTATGGAAGAAGTAATTAGGAATTTGGGGACCCAAGTAGATAGCAATCTCTCCTTTGACAATCACGTTGCCAAAGTAGTTAGAAAGACCTTCTATATAGCCCACCTTATCACGAAAGGGTTCACATCTAGATCAAGAGAGGTCATTGTGCCCCTCTACTCATCACTCATCAGGCCCATAATTGAATACAATACTCCATTTGGGATGTACCTTACCCGACACCTGCAGCAACTGGAAAACCCCCCAAAAGTACCTCACCAAGAGGATCAAGGGACTCAAACAGATGCCCTACGCAGTTAGGCTAAAGAAACTCCACCTCTACTCAGTTGCTTACCGCCTACTCAGAGGCGATCTGTGCCTGATGTATAAAGCCATGTCCAAACCAGATTTAATGGACATGCTCCACCTCAGGAAATCCAAATCCCTTAGAGCTACATGCTCCAGAGACTTAAACCTCAGCACAGAAATAAATAGGACATGCTGGAGGGACAGATTCATATCCCAGACGATCCCCTCACTCTGGAACAAAATCCCAATCCATGTTAGGCAGAGCCCCTCAATGACCCTCTTCAAGAGAAATCTTGATGAGTGGATGGGCGATCGTAGGTTTACCCCTGGGATCTCTTTCTGTGTCCCTGCTTGACAGAGGTACAGTAAACTAACCTTAAAAGGGCTATCTTCTGTGACCTACTATACAGAGGCACAGTCAAATAATCTAAAAGGGTGGCGAAAGCCAAACACACTCTGGCTAGGCTTATAAATGCCCTAGGGCAGATAGCCCAGTATCAACCTATGAACCTATGAACCTATGAGAATGCAGTGATAACAGATGATCATCTACGTGCATTTTGCAGTCACTGAGCTCATTTGATGCCCAGCTACAAAGCTAATAGAACAGACTGTTTCTTATTTTTATAATGGAGAGGGTGGCATGGTAGGCCCATTTTATATACAAAAATGACAACATGTAGCATGTAATGAGCGTAGGTTAAGTCATGAGGTATGGATGATTAAAAGCCAGGCAAGCTCAAACTATGCAGACTTAAAACTGACAAGCCACACAGAATCTAGGTACTGTGAATGCAGTCATTACAGTGTTCAAAAGTATTTGCAGTGTGTGAACTTGGAAAGAACGATAATTTTAAGTTTTGTTTGCAGTTTACAGGTTGCATTACTGGGCAGCCAGTATGTTTGTATCAAAGTAAACCACGATATAAAACCAAATGTGCTATGAATAAAGAAATATTGTCATTGCTGATGTTTAGTCATTTAGTCAAGTTCAACGTTTTGTTATCTCAAGAGCTTTGGAAGACCATACATGTCTTTCAACATCTACATTGAAGTTAATGTAAATTCATATTTATTACTTCAGTAATGTTGTCTATCCAACATAGCCTCTGTCTCCCCCTGCTTCTTTTACCTTCAGACTTTCCTAGTGTCAGTGTCTTCTGCACTAAATCCATTTTTATGTTATATGGCCAAAGTATTACATTTTTTACTTATTAGTTCCTTAAGTATTGATTGATTTGCAGTCCATGGAATTTTCAAAAGTTTTATCCAATACCACAGTGAAAAGACATCAATTCTTTAGGGCACGAACTTAGTCATAGTCCATTTCTCACAGCCATATGTAATTACCAAGCAAAACCATAGCTTTGATTATTATATGTACCTTTGTTGACAGTAAGATTACTTTGTTGTCTAAAACTTCATCCATATTTTCCATAGCCTTCTTTGTGACAGCACAATGATGTTATTGTTCAAAGCTGTATCCAGAATTGCCATAACCTTCCTTCCGAGAAGCAAGGATCTTTTAATTTCATGGATGCAATCATGGTCTGCAGAAATGTTTGCACTCAGGGAAACAAAACCTGTCACTGCTTCATCTTCGTTGATTAGAGCACAGTAATATCACAGAAGTTTTTCTTATGTCATGCGTCTTTTGCTCTTCCAACCTTTGCCTTCATTAGCAGGCTCTTTAGTTCTTCACTTTTGGCTATCAGTGTGGTAACATCTGCATATTAATATTTCTTTCAGCAATTTTGATTCTTGCATCTAATTCATTTAGTCCAGCATTTCCCTTTATATGTTCAACATTTAGATTAAATAAGTAGGGTTTCAATATATATCATTGTCAAACACCTTTCCAGATCTTGAGCCAGCCAGTTATTCCTTCTTTGGTTCTAACTTTCCTCATTTCTCTGAAGACTTGCCACAGTCTGTTAAAGTCTGTAAAGCAGTTACTAAAGAACAAAGTAAGCATTTCTCTAACATTCCCTTGTTTTGGGTATTATCATGCAGCTGTTGGAAATTTGATCTTTTGGTGTCTGTGCCCCTTCTCGAACCAGGCTGCACACCTGGCAGTTCTCAGTCCTAATATTGCTGGAGTCTAGCTTGCAGGATCTTGAAGATTACCTTGTAGCATGTGAAACAACTGCAGCTGATGAATAATTTGATCACCCTTTAGCATTGTTGTTTTTGAGATTAGAATATAAACCAACCTTTTCAAATCTAATGACAATGGGTGTGTTTTTAAATATGCTGTCAAACTCCAAGTAGCAGTGTAACAATTCAGCTGGAATTCCATCACTTCCTGTAGTTTTGTTATTAACATGGCTTTCTAGGGTTCATTACGTTTCACTCTCTGAGATGTTGGGGCTTAGATCAAAGAACATACCTCTGTATGCATCAGTGATTTTAAAGAGGTCTTCCTATGTAGTCCTGTATATTCCCGCTACCTCATCTTAATATTTTCTGCTAGGTCTGTCCTAAGTTTGTCTTTTATCATGGCCCTTTTTAACTGGAAGTTCACCTTAATATTCATAATCTTTTTAAAGTGATCTCCTGTCTTTGCAATTCTGTTATTGTTTTCCAGTACTTTACACTGATCATTTAAATAAGTTCATAGGTTCATAGGTAGGTACTAGGCTATTGGCCTTAGGGCCTATACAAGCCTAGCCAAAAAGGTACCCTGGCATTCGCCACCCAAGAAAATTATTTTCCTGTGCCCCTGTCAAGCAGAACCACAGAAGTGATCCCTGGGGTGAATTTCCTATTACCCATCCAATTATCAAGATTTTTGTTGAAGAGTGCTAATGAGGAGCTCTGTTTGACATAGATAGGTAGTCTGTTCCAGAGTATGGGAAGTCTCTGGGACAGGAATCTATCCCTCCAGCATGTTCTGTTTATTGTGGTGACAAGGTTTAGGTCCCTAGAGTGTGTAGCTCGGAGGGATTGGGATTTCATTAAGTGGAGCATGTCCAACAACTCTGGGTTTTACAAAGCTTTGTATGTTAGGCAGAGATCGCCTCTGAGTAGGCGATATGCGACGGAGTAAAGCTGGAGTTTTTTGAGACAGTCTACGTAAGGCATCTGTTTGAGGCCAGTAATCCTCTTTGTGAGGTATTTTTGCGGCCTTTCCAGTTGTTGTAGATGTCTTGTGAGGTACATACCAAAAGGGGCATTGTACTCTATAATGGGTCTAATGAGTGATGAGTAGAGGGGAACAATGACCTCTTTTTTTCTGGATGAGAAACCTTTTGTGATGAGTTGTGCCACGTAGAAGGATTTCCTGACCACTGTGGCGATGTGATTATCAAAGGAGAGACTGCTGTCCACCTGTGTCCCAAGGTCTCTTATCACACTTTTGGTGTTAAGTAGACTACCGCCTATGTGGTAATTCATGGGTATAGAGTTTTTACCAAAGGGGATGACAATGCACATTTTGGCATTGAGCTTGAGACCATGTCTTTGACACCAGGCATCTGTCTCAGTGAGGCCCATTTGTAGGATGTCCACATCGTTAGGAGTTTTGATTATGGCTCCTAGTTTGCAGTCATCTGCGAATTTAGTTAGCCATCTTATCTTGTCATGCTGTTCCCTGAAACTCTGAATTCTGTTGGACGTATTTCCACATATCTATTGCCTTTTGCTGTCCTTTCCTCAGCTACTTCCATGACCTGTACAGACAGCCATTTTGTCTTCTTAATCTTGTTTTTATTTGTAATATTTTCCTGCTGTAACCTTTTACTGTGGATTTGCAATGTTATTCATTACACTGCTGTCATAGTATGGCTAAAAAGTCCTGTTCTTGCTTTCATCTGAGAGAAGTTAGCAAGTTGATTCTTTTAAAAGACCTTACCCTGATATTTCTACAGAAATAATCTATATCAGCAATATTTTGAATGCAGAAGCATTTTAATGACTAATTATATACTAAATGCATTTGTACTGGATGTTACTGGCAGTGTAGATCTAGCAACATTCTTTGAAAGTAAGTGAGAAAAAAATACCATCACACAGTACTTGGCGGTTAGGCATACTTGCGTTACCTCATTACAGGCACATGTAATATGCTCTCAAAATGGAAGGAATTGTTGTACTTGTATAACAGTAATGGTATTGCAATTCTCAGCGTTTTGTATATGTCATGCAAGTATTGGACAAACTAAAATTTTTTAATCCTTGACATGCAAAATCCTAATTAAAAAAAATCTTTCAGCTACAAAGTACTCTAAGGCAGCAAAGACCTGCTGTAGTCTGTGTGTGTTGTAAATATTTATTGTTGCACAAAGCTTCACCCACGAGATCCAACAGTTTTACTACAGATGAAATTCTTGTAAATTATTTCTACTTTATAGCATGAAACTCTTGCACACTCTTTCCATAACTGAGAAGGGGTATGACTGATATACTAGTGAGATGTATAAAAGTGGCGGCTATAGATTTCTGAACATGAAGTTATATCGTCTTGGTGTTTCTATGGTGTTTTTGCACTAGTAGTACCAAATATTTAAGGTATCCCTGAGTAAGTAAATATTTTTTTCAGTTAATATTACTGGAAAGTAAACTGTACATGTTTCAAACAAAAAAATAAAAAATAAAATGGAATTATGCAAATCATAAATTCAGTTGTACTGTAAGTATTGTGAGACAAATTTGAAGTGAACAAGCAACTACTTTATCAGGAACACTAAATTAAAATAATTTCTTTTTTAGAGACAATGAAAATGTGATACATTAACATTCTGTGACTTTTTAAAATCACTTTAAAGTAGCTTTTATTGAGCTATTTAATAAACACTACGCTTCTTCAACCCACATACAGATACGTATTCTGGTGACATAGAAAAGATTAAGGATTATGTTCTTTTTTGGTGTGTGTGTGTGTGTGTGTGTGTGTGCATGTGTGTGTGTTTGCGTGTGTGTGTGTGTGTGTGTGTGTGTGTGTGTGTGTATGTAAGTTCCCGTGTGTGTGTGTGTCCGCATGCGTGTGCGTGTGTGCACGTGTGTGTGCTGCATGCGCGTGTGTATGTTCCTGTGTGTGTGTGTGCATGTGTGCGCGCGTGTGCGCGTGTGTATGTGCGTGTGTGTGTGTGTGTGTGTGTGTGTGCACGTGTGTGCACATGTGTGCATGTGTGTGCTGCATGCATGTGTGTGTGTGTGTATGTTCCTGTGTGCGCGTGTGTGTGTGTGTGTGTGTGTGTGTGTGTGTGTGTGTGTGTGTGTAATTTTGGATGTGGTCAAAATTACTGCTCTCCAGCAAAAGACAATGGGTAGTATATAGCCCTTGCAGGTGCTTTTCTCTTACTGTGTAAAGTTTACTGTACTAGTTTTTATTTGTAGTTCTTCTACAGATGGCTGAGCTGACATTCCATGAGTGTCAATTGCCTGAAGCACAAGCAAGCAAGGAAAACAATTCTGATAATTTTTTTCCAACAGAAAATCATTGCTAATGTGTGCTCTGGCAGTGATTCCTTCGTTTAGGTAGACTTTCCCCTTTTTCGTGTTGGTGCACCTATGGAGTTCATATATATGTTTATGGTGTATGGGAGGCCTTAACCTCCTGCAGAACTCCTGCAGTTTCAATTTTAGCCCTTATGTACTTCTACACAATGCAACCTGTCTTCAACTGAATTATATTTCTGTAATATTAGAGGAAAATTTAATTGTGCAGCTTTCTCTTAGATATTTGTAACTGTAAGCAGCTGGAATTACGGTTCATGAGCCATGTTTTATTTAACATAGTATTGCTGCTTCAGTAGCCAAATACAACTCTTAAGATGAAAAAGAAGAGAGTAACATTTTTGTTTCTCAAATGCCATGTATTCCGTTGATAAAATTAATCTAAAAATAAATATAAACAGTTACCCTCTTCAACTAGGCATTGTGGCTCTTGTTCTAAATTTGGGGGTAAAATAATAATTTATTAAAGTAACATTAAGTGCTTGCCTGCTGGTTTATACTCCCAGGTATATAAAATCGATTAAAGTAACATTAAGCTGTGAGTTTATTCTCCCATTAATCATTAAAGTGCTGAGCTATAATGCTGCATTTAATACAGAGATGTGACCCCTTGATATATTCATTTACATTGTCTTTGTAAAGAACGATGCACTTCTGAGTTTACCCATTTATATTCATGTGAATTATTGAAGCAATGTCACTGAAAAAGTGAGCTACAGAATTTATTCCTAATCATTTCCTCTGACATCTTTTCAAGGTCTATAGATAATCATTTCACTCCAGTGGGAGAATATCACCTTCTTTATCTGCTAGATAAATATTTGTTCAATATGGGTAACAGCAGTGTAACACCACTGGATAAATCCTTTAGCAAAACAATGTGTTTGCTCTGCCTCCTAACTTCTGTAGCTAAAATCTCTAGGATACTCAGAAGACTTTAAAGGAGAAGGTACCTGACAGATGGAGTGCAAACTGAAATCAAACAGGCTTGAGACCCTCACTGCTACCTATCCTGCATATTGAAGTGATGTTGCATTTTAGTCTTTATCTATAGACTAACATATAGTCCGATTTATTAAATGAGCAATAGGTTATAAGGTTTCACTCTTTGTAACTGATGTGCTGATTTCTGTCTCTGTGTCATGATTGTCATACTGTGACACTCATGAGAAGGTATGTAGTTGGTAATAGGTAAGTGTACTGAGTAGTCTTTTTTTTATAAAAGGCATATATTATTTAAGGGTGTTTTTGAGTGTATTTGCTTATGATGGCCACTCACTGTGAACTATATTTAAGTATGTACAATTTATGTTAGAATCCCAGGTTATTGAAGACACACCAGTCATGAAGGTGGGGGTGGGCGTGGAAAGGAACATCAGGCAACCTGGTTTAATCTTAAATAGCTAATGTGGATAGGTGGGCTTTGCTACGACTTTACCATGATATCTAGGAGCCTTTTATGTGCTGCAGTTTGCAGATTATAGTTAAAGAGACCAGATTGTCTGTACAGATGTGATTATTTTCTGCATGTGTGTGCTGTTTCTTAAGACTGACAACAATAGTGAAGGCTACCATTAGTGCTTGCCTGGCTTTCTGCATACATTACATCTGACCAGAAGGTGGCTTTGTCTCCTAAATTGGAAAAGTTTGGTGTTGGAAGGTTTGTATGTGTGGGGTTGCTGAAGGAATATAAACGTAAGAGTAGAAATAATGAAGTAACGGAATAGGCAGCACTTAAAATGCATCACACCCATCCATCCATCCATCCATCCATCCATCCATCCATCCATCCATCCATCCACAACCCCCTTTCCTATTTTTGCACATGGGGTCAGGGTGTCTCTTCAACAGTGAAAATCATCTAGAGCCATAGTTCACACTGCAAGGTATGTATTATTTATTATTATGTTTTACACGAAAACCAGTTGCACTACTTGCAAAATAGTAGTTCTGCTATTGCTTTTAGATTTAATATGTTGAATAATATAGAACTGGCATACACTTATGACACCAGGTAAAACAGATTATTAGTTTGATAAATTTCTTTTTATTAATTTAAAAGATTCAAAAACATATACAAATCAGATGATATTATAGATAAAAACATAGAAAAGTTAGGAACTCGAGAAACTATGTACCTTATAATAAAGCAATACTAAAACCAAAACTGTTTTGGAGTTGACTTCCAAAGGAGAATACATTCTAACAAACATAAAATCATCTTTAAAGCAATAGCTGCATGAAGAAAGATGATCACAAAATGCTTCCTGAATTTTTGTTTATAGCATTTTAAATGTTTTACCACCATTGCTGCAGATCTTGTAATTATTTCTTTCAGTCAGATCAGTTGGGTTCTGCTAAAAATAATCAGTAAAGCCAATAATAATAATAATAATAATAATAATAATAATAATAATAATAATAATAATAATAATAAATATTTGTTAACCAGCTAGGCCCAATGGGTTTACAGTCTTTCTGGGGTGACCCCCTGCCAGAAGATTTACAAGAGTACAATTGTCTTAAACAGGGAAACGCTGTTTAAATAAATACATTTTAATTTAACCTGGCAAAAGACTGATTATTTCTAATGTTTGTCAGGAATACATATTAAACAGATATAGTTCTGCGCAATGGACACACGAGGCACAACCCCAGTGTAGACCAGCTCTTCAAAGATTTTAGATTCTGTGTATTTTCAATGACTTGGAAGGTCATCGTTGCTGTGGCTTTTGTTTGTCTTGTAAAATGCTCTTTACTTTTTGACTCGAATTAGGAATGGTTTATTGAGAAGAGATCAGTTGTATAACTGTACAGCATTTATGGTAATGCAGGAGGCTCAAACCAGCAAAGGTCAAGTGTTTGTAGTTTTCTATACTTTTTAGTGATTAGCAAGGTCGTCTTTTACTGCCATTGTTGTTTTTCTTGAAAAGTGATATTCACTTTTTGACTAGACCTATTCTGAGATGTGATAATAAAAAGGGATCCATTACCTTCCTCAGCATTTCTAGATTTTTTTTTTATTTATGCAAACATTATTAATGGAGTTGCCAGTTTATGTTTCTGTATTGCACATTTAAGGACATCAGCAGAAAGATTTAAGAAATGTTCCCTTAGTTTTAGTAAGTAATTGAAATGACCTCTTGTAGGGGCTAAAGTTACTTTTTTCAGGTAACATTGTCTGGCAGTAGGTACTCCCCGTTCTTCTTTGTGTAAATTGATTCACTTTGTAAATCCAGTTGCAAGAGTTAACATAACTCTGTGAAATGTACTTGATAACAGTAAAAGGAAAATTAAGGTTATTTTGTTTCCTTATGAGAGTAGCTACAATTTTTTTACCTTGAAGATGAAATATTTCTTGAAATAGTAACTAGTGAATTTCAGAAGAATATGTATTCTTTTTAATTTCTGTGTGTATTAAGAGCTATGTGTATAAAACTATCATTTTAATTTCATGGTATCAGAAATTATTTTTGTTACAGTCACTACCCTTACAAACATTCATTTCCTATGTGGTGTTGATGATTTCTGTGCTATGGTGACAGAGCATTCAGTACGGCTGTCCCAGAATGCTTAGGTCCACTTTGAGTTTCAGCTAGGTACCTTTTGTACAGACTTTGCATTTTCTGCCTTATTCACTTCTGCTATTACTCCTTGACTTACACCAAACCATTAAGGACAACTGGTTGGGAAATCAACTTGACGGAAACATTAAATGTGTTTTTCAGAGGGGGCAACCTTTGTGGGGCAGTTCACTTCCCCTGATCCTGTATATACCAGCTCAATAACTGAACAAATATAAAAGAAGGGAGACATTTCCAAATAAGAAATGTACCATTGCTAGATTCCACTTAGAAACTACAATGAAAGTAATTTCCTATAGAAAATATAACTGGGAAGTTCAACTGAACTGTCCACAGTAATTTGCTTCCTTGTGCACAATGTACAAGGCAAGCAGTAGGCTAGCTCCTGTAAGTCATCTGTTTTTGTATCTCCTATTTCCTTCCACATTCACATGCCAGTAGATGAATGTGGAATATTGGCATAATGGTTAAGGTGTTTATTTTACAGACACAAGGTGCAGGGTTTGATTGTCACATGGGGTAGCTGGGTAGGCTTAAAATGGTCCACAAAAAAAAAAAAGCAGTTAGCCTAGCACTAATCTAATGACTATGAATTAGAAAAGGTACATTGACTATGTGTGTCTGTTTATGTGTGTGCTCGGAGTTGGACTGGCATTCTCTTGGAGTGTCAGAAGTGGCTCTTGCCCCTCCCCCCAATTTCAACTGGTAAAGTAGGTATAACAATGAATAAATGTTTGGATGATTCTTATCTGTCTACTTTAATGTTGCCCAAAAGCACAGATTATGTTGGTATTGTGTCCTCCATAACCTTGTGTGAAAAGACACTGAAGTCCATTTAGTTAAAATATTACTGGGGACCTAAATGCCAAATTGTCAAGGGGAAAAGAAACAGTGTTTAGAAAGAATGTTTTTTTTTTCTTTTCTTTTTTTTTTAATATACCTACTCAAAATAAGATCATTTGTGGTGTAGGTTGAATAAGTATTGACAACAACTGGCAAAAGCGTACAGTACAAGCTGCCTTTTAGAATTGAAACTGAGCTATTGTTTGTTTGTGTCTTTCGGCTTTTCCCAGTTAGGGGTCACCACAGCGGAACTCCGGTCTGCTTAATGATTGGCAGTAGATTTTTACATGCCAAGTTGCCGGCCCTGACGCACAGCCTTCAACGAAGCTACACCCATTCACGCATGTCTCCACACAGAAGATGCTCTAGCTGCTACATTACAACACAGCACTGTTGTTTTCAACATGCATTCATACCTCCCAGCTGTACAGATTTTCACAGAATGTCCAGATTTTTGCCTCATATTTTTGGTCCATTTATCATAAAATTGTGTTTTTTTCTGGCAAATTAGAGGCATGTCATTAAAGACTGAAGTTAGAAAATAATGACAATCATTTGAGTTTCAGACTTCATACCCATCAGAAAATTTATGCTAATGAAAAACACGTTGTTTTATCAAATTTCTAAGTTTGTAAGAGCAATATTTAAAAAAATGTCCATATTTTTGGGCCTTTGTCCAACTTTTATTTATGGCTTTATCCAAATTTTTTTCTTCAGAGAGGTAGAGAGGTATGCATGTATTTTACGAACTATGCACCATAACTGGGACTGAATATGCAACCCACACTCTTGACATCCAGGAAAATGTCACTCTGAATGTCATTTTCCTGTATTTTTACTACTACAGCTACTGTTACACCACTGCTTCTGCTAGTATTACTGCTAATAACAGTGGTATTAGCAGCACTGCAACTGATAACACTTACTGCTGCTACTGTTAATAATATTACTAGTGCTAGCACAATTACCTTTACTGCTAATGCTACCTCTACTGGTAATGCTACAGCTACTCCTACTATCACTTCTGCTGCTACCGCTACTCTCAATACTACTGTTACTTCTACTGTTACTTATACTTCTAATGCTACCACTATTATTAATGATACCGTTACTCCTACTATTACTTCTACTGGTAGTGCTACCTCTACTATTAATGCTACTGTTACTTCTACTATTACTTCTACTGCTAATGCTACATCTACTATTAATGCTACTGTTACTCCAACTATAACTTCTACTGCTCATGCTACCGCTACTAATAGTGCTACTGTTACTGTTAATGTCAATTCTGCTGCTCGTGCTACTGCTACTATCAATGCTGCTGACACTTTTACTGTTACTTCTGTTGGTAATGTTACCAATACTGTTACTGTTATTGACAAGCATAAGTGTGACATATATTACTGGTCCCACTAGCTTGTTGTTGTGTTGAGGACTCTTTAAAATTTACTTCAGATTTTTTGTCTTTTTAAAAATAAAATTTGGATTTTTCCCTAGTATCTTGCACAATTCTTGGTTACCCATGATGATTTTCCAGTTGTCGGTAATTATGTTTTGAATCATGGGTGTGTCAGTACTGATTGGAATGGGTATGCTGCTCATCATGCCAAAAATAAATAAGGACTCTATTCATCCTCCTTTTAGTCCCATTGTCTCTGCACCGCGTAATAAGACTGTACATATTTCCACCTATTTAGACACTGTATTAAATCCCATAGTTGAAGGTTATTTCTAACAATGATATAAAATAAAGACATATTAAGTTCCCACCCATTCTTGAGGCAGGGTTTGTCCCCAGAAAAGTAATGTTTCCAGTAGTGATAAACAACAGGATTTTGGTTGTTCATTTCCTATGCCAATCATTATTGATGAACCTGTGATTCAAAATATAATTACTAATAATTGGAAAATCATTATGGAAAGCCAAGAATTGTGCAAGATAGTGGGGCAAACTCTACATTTTATTTTAAAAAGACAAAAAATATGAAGCAAATTTTAGAACAGTCATCAGCACAACAACAAGCTAGTGGGTCTGTTAAGATGTAAATCACTTATGCTTGTCAGGGCTTTACATATTGTAGGCGCATTTTAACTGTAGGTAGTTTTTATTTCAATCACATTATTTATGTTTTGGTTGCCAAAGACAGTTGTAATTGTCAAAGTGATGGGCTAGTTTATAGTGCTTGTTGTTCTAATTGTGATTGTTTTTACTTAGGTAAAATCACAAAAAGGCTGGTAGGTAGAATAAAAGAACATGTACTAGCCATGAAGAAAAAAGACAACACCAATGCTTTGGCTAGGCATGACCAGATCTGTAGGGATTTTAGAAAATTTCAATTTTTAGTCATAGAAAAAAAAGAGACAAAGATTTGTAGGGCAGTTTAATACATACTAATAATTTCTAGAGTTAAAATGGCAAGCTTTTTTTTTACGAGCAGATCATGCACTAGTCATCATGACTGTATTTCACTCAAAAGTCTTTTGAAACATAAATGTATTTAGTTCATTTTGTATTTTTGTATTTACTAACAAGTGTTTTTTTTTAAGTTTCAAATCTTTTTAATTGATTGCTGATTTTAATTGGTGCATAATTTGTGACATCGTCATGAGATATTTTATTTAAATGTGATTAATAGTTGTTACATGGTATTCTGATGACGTTCCTGACATTAAAGCTGTTAATATGTAGTTTTCTTTTTGATTCGACAGTTGGTTATGGCTGCTCTTTTCCTTAGTGCCTATGTTCGCATTTTAATTAGTTTGTAATTAGTTTTATGAGTAGCGATTTAGGATTGTGGTCATAATATTGACATGTTTTATTACATGAGGCTCTGCTTTGACTTATTTGTTTCTGACACATAGTGGTCAGCTGTAAGGATGTATGCTTGGGTCATGTCTGACACCAGTCTGTTCAAGGTATAATGGGTGTTAGGTAAGGTCTCTAGTGAATTGCAGCAATAAGTAAGGTGTCATTTACATGTCTGTTTTCCATCTTCTTGGGTGATCATGGGAGTAAGGGACAATCAGTCTACCAGGGATAATGTTATTTGTGTGCAGGGGGGTGGAGGAAGACAGATCCCACCAGAGATGTAGCTTCACTGGTGTCTTTCCACAGTGAAGCGTGGGGATAACAGTCCGTATGCAGTGTTCAAGACTGATAGTTGCAATATTTATAAAATCTTTGGTTGATGAGACATAAACAAATGGGCACCTTCAGGGTGTTAAGTGATATTTTTAATGCCTGATTCCTGTATAATGTCTGCTTGTGAGTGTCAGAATGTTGCCCTTGTTTACTAGAACAGCACGACACTCTCTGATATTGTGTAGGTACAGTATATATATATATATATATCTATAGAGCCTGAAAATACAGTGGGAGATTTTCTGTTCAAAGTCCATCCTTATATTGTTAGCAGATAAATACATGCTGGTACAATTGGAATGTGAAGGTATTCGTAGCAGCATGAAGTCCCTGAGAGTGCCTTTGATCACAGTGCAGAGGAACTACTAAAATTAAAAAAAAAACTTTTACAGTTTCAGAAGAAAAATAAAATTTACATGTTTTAATTAATTCTATTTATTTTATTTATAGCTCAAAGATTTGTACTATCATTCTGTACATACTGGTGTGCAATAATGTTTACTGTCATTCTGTTATTGTAACTTTTAGGTTCATAGGTAGGCACTAGGCTATTGGCCCTAGGGCCTATGTAAGCCTAGCCAAAAAGGTGCCCTGGCTTTCGCCACCCAAGAAAATTATTTTCCTGTGCCCCCTGTTGAGCAGAGCCACAGAGGTGATCCCGGGGTGAATTTCCTATTTCCCATCCAATCATCAAGATTTTTCTTGAAGAATACTAATGAGGAGCTTTGTTTGATATAGATAGGTAGTTTATTCCAGAATATGGGAAGTCTCTGGGACAGGAATCTATCCCTCCAGCATGTTCTGTTTATTGTGGTGACAGCATTTAGTTACATATTGTTTTCTCCTTGCTGCCTAGACAGTGGCTGAAAAGTTAACAAACAGAAAATAAATGCATATTTATTTATTTAAATTTGTTTAGTGGAGTAGGACACTGTTCAACAGTGGCCAATTTCAGGCCTAGACTGGGTTGTGGAGACACAGCAAATGATAAAAGAATATAATGTGTACAAAAGGTTTGAAAGCAATGGTTAGAATTAATAACATGCAGAATACAATGTGTCAAAAGTATTGAGGACAATGGTTACAATCAGGAGCATACAGAGAGAAAAATATGTAACTAAATGTAGACTTATAAATATGAGGGAAAGTTAAAAAAGTGGGAGGTTGGGAAGGGAGGAAATAACTGAGAGGGTAACTGGGTGTAGGATGAGAGGAAAAGTCAGGAGATGTATTTAGTAATAAATAAGTAAATAAAAAATGAATAAATAACTGTACTTCTAAGCAGCAGATAGATAAGTGTTATCACAAAACTAATGTTTTGAACCCTAGTACTTTAATCTCCTAACACCATGTTGATCCGACTTTGCACCCAGCAAATTACCAGTTCTGAAGCATAGTTTATGAAAACTGACATTCAATAAATGCAAATTTTAAAAAAAAGCTGCAAACAACTGACTGCAGACTGCCTGTGAGTAGGTAAATTCCTGGCTGTTGATGGCACTTCCTGTGTACTAGACAAGTACAGCACATGGAAGTCCCATCGACGAATCTCTCCCTACCACTGCTTTTTTTCTTCCTTTTTTTAATGACAGCCTACATTTGTTCATTTGCTGCCACAAAGATGAGAAGTTTAATTGAAGACCATCACCTGACTAGCTTCTGAAAACAAAAGCACAAGAAGAACAAGAAATTAAGTACAGGCAGAAGGCAATATGAGTAATGATTATAGCAATAACCCATGCCTGGGTGTGGGTAATGCTGGATTTACCCACGGTTGGCGTGGTTTGGTCCCGAGGCGGCCCGAGGACCAAACAAAGACAACCGTGGGTAAATCCAGCATTACCCACACCCAGAAGTGGGTTATTGCTATTATACAATGACATTATTTAAGAAAATAAATAATTACTTTTCTTAAATAATGGCATTGTATAATGCCTCTTTGCTGCCCTTCCGCAGCTGTCTGGTGTTCCGCGGCAGTTCTGATGTACTGCGCATGCCTACGCAGTACATCAGATGTGTGGGCAAAAGCAACGGAGAACGCAAGATCTCCGTTGCTTTTTACTGTCCGTTGCTTATTTTAAAGCTGTCTCGCTATGTTAAACTCATTTAACATAGCGAGACAGGTTTAAAAAAAAAGCAACGGAGATCGCAAGATCTCCGTTGCTTTTTACACACTGTGTCGCTATGTTAAAGGAGTTTAACATAGCGAGACAGCTTTAAAAAAAGCAACGGAGATCTGCGTTGCTTTTTTTAAACCTGTGTCGCTATGTTAAACTCTTTTAACATAGTGAGACAGTGTTTTATACTAACGGAAAAAGTCCAGGCGACCGGACCTTTTTCCGTTAGTATATTGAGGGATTTACAATGGGCACGCTGGTTGGGCTGGCCAATCAGCGTGCACGTTTTAGAGGAGGCATTGTATAATATTTTTTAATGAACATAGTATGCGTATGTTTGATAGTGTTCATGTCAAACAAATATTTCATTGATAAAAAGTATAGCAAAAAACAATCAAGCAAAAATAAAGTGATTTTTTTTCAATTCATTTACAAGGAGAGTAAAATTCCATACTTGCCGACCAATAATTGTACACTCATTTAACAATGTATTTTTACTTTTATATGTAGAGTTAACTACAATTATTTCTAAAGCTATTTCATGTTAGAAATGAGGATTTATAAACATGCTGTTAGTTACAGATGCATTACAGTTTTTCATGAATGTTTATTTTATGAGTCATAGCCTTACATAGTACTTTTACTGCAGATGAAAGCAATGTTTGTAGGGAAGCTGCAATTTGCCGGCAGTTAAACATATGTATTTGATTGTAAAACAGGTGTTCAGAATATCATAGATAAGAATTTTGCTGATAGAGGCCACTTATGGTAATCAGCTTACTTGTGAAGCGAAAACACAGGCTATTCCCATTTTACTGGTAAGAGTTTCCAAATTATTCAATATTTCTTAGTAAGTGCCACATGTCGTTTGTGAATAAGTACACTCTAATGAATGCATGCTGTGCAGACACTGTTGCAGTTAGTTGATCTGTACATCAAAAAGCCTTTTGAGTTTACAGAAATGTTCTTTTTTTACCTTTATTTACTCTAAACTGAACAATTAGTTTGGTAGCAGTTTAACAGTAATGGCCTCCTTTATTGTGCTGTACCATGTGGTAGTCTTCCTGAAAGCGTACGTTTCTGTATAATATTAGGAATTATGCACATGCATGTATTTTATGCAGCCACAGTGGTGTACTGCATACATTTGGTGCACTTTCTCTTATATAGGTAATATCTATTACCCAGCAAAGAAAAATCCAAATAGGCAGAGCCCATTTTCAGAGGCACCTCGGGCAGTGCATTTTTCTCAGAAAAACAATAGTTACATTTCTCATGAAACAACAAAAATAATTACAAGGCAGGTATATTACAGTAAAATATTTACATAGACAGTTATAATTCTATACAGTTGTTCCAGCTGTAAAATCTTGCAGAAGTAAATGGATTGTTACTGCAGAAGGGGAACATTATTGTAAAGAAGCTGTTAATGAATTTCAGACCAGGTCATAGCACTGTAAGAGCACTTTGTGTGGATGGGCTCTATTCTCACTCAGTCACACACCTTATTCTCACTATAGGGTCTCATCTCTCCCACTATAATAAATCTAAAGTATCTTGATGCAATTGATTTAGATCAACATGGAGCACATAACAAGTGTTATGGCACCTCACTGTGTACCAACAGGGACTTGACTGATTATTAGTAGTTACTTTGTTTGGTGCTACTTTAGGCCTAGTGGGCAGCTGTGGAAGTGATACGTGATGGCAAGGCGGTTTAGCACATGAGGTAAAGACTATACACTGCTAATGGATTTGATTCTGTAAGACCACTTTTTCCTGTGCTATGACTCAGCAAGCCACTTAAATAGACAGTGCTCCTGGATCACCAGTATGAGTAAAACGTGGATAGGGAGAGTGAAATCCATTATGTGGCAGTTGTTTTTTTTTTTTTTTTTTTTTTTTTTTTTTGCAGTTTAGGTTGTGTCAGTAAGTTTCATTATGCTCAGGATGTCTAGGACCTTTGTGCTATAAGGAAGGGACTTAACATATGCATTATGTTAGCAGTTTTATTATACAAAAGCAGTACTTCAACAGAATTTTATGATTTCCAAAAGTGCATTTCAGCAATCTGACAAAGTTTAGAAACTTTTTTTCTGGCAATTTCATTTTATGCAGGAGAATACTGAAAACTACATATTTTAGGAGTTTCATAGACAGCATTATGGTTGACAAGATAAATGGTCATGGTATCACAGCTGGGTGCTTATAAGTATCAGCCCTTCTTTTCTTGTTAAGCATTACTGTTCTCATCGATTAGGTAAGGCTAAGGTAATGCATCATGACAAGGGCAGAGCAAGCTAAGGCATAACAGACCAGGTTTAAGCAAGGGGAGGCTTAAACACTCATAATGCATGAATACAGACTAGGATATAAGGCCAAGACTAAGGTATAAGGCAAAGCCTAAGATATAAGGCCAATACTAAGATTTATGGCCAAGATCCAAGTGTGCCCCAGTTTATTTAGTCACATGCCATCACTGTCTTATACTGCACCCCAGTCTATTCAGCCATGTATTATCACTATCTAATATGGCTCCCCAGTCTGTTTAGTTATGCATCATCACTGCCTAATGCTGCACCCCAGTATGTTTAGCCATGTGTCATTACTGCCTAATGCTATACCCCACTTTATTTAGTCGTTTATCATCAGTGCCTAGTGCTACACTCCAATCTATTTAGTCATGTATCATCACAGCCTAATGCTGTACCCCAGTCTGTTTAGTCATACATTGTCACTGCCTAATATGGCTCCCCAGTCTGTTTAGTCATGTATCATTACAGCCTAATGCTACACCCTAGTCTGTTTAGTCAAACATTGTCACTGACTAAAATGACTCCCCAGTCTGTTTAGTCATGTATCATCACAGCCTAATGCTACACCCTGATCTGTTTAGTCATACATTGTCACTGCCTAATATGGCTCCACAGTCTGTTTAGTCATGTATCATCACAGCCTAATGCTACACCCTAGTCTGTTTAGTCATACATTGTCACTGCCTAATATGGCTCCCCAGTCTGTTTAGTCATGTGTCATCACTACCTAATGCTGTACCCCAGTCTGTTTAGTCATACAGTATCACTGCCTTATATGGCTCCCCAGTCTGTTTAGCCATGTATCATCACAGCCTAATGCTGTACCCCAGTCTGTTTAGTGATACATTGTTACAGCCTAATATGGCTCCCCAGTCTGTTTAGTCATGTATCATCACAGCCTAATGCTAAACCCTAGTCTGTTTAGTCATACATTGTCACTGCCTAATATGGCTTCCCAGTCTGTTTAGTCATGTATCATCACAGCCTAATGCTACACCCTAATTTGTTTAGTCATACATTGTCACTGCCTAATATGGCTCCCAGTCTGTTTAGTCATGTATCATCACAGCCTAATGCTGTACCCAGTCTGTTTAGTCATACATTGTTACAGCCTAATGGCTCCCCAGTCTGTTTAGTCATGTATCATCACAGCCTAAATACATTGTTACTGCCTAATATGGCTCCCCAGTCTGTTTAGTCATGTATCATCACTGCCTAATATGGCTCCCCAGTTTATTTAGTCATGTGTCATCACTACCTAATACTGTCCCCCAGTCTGTTTTGTCATACATTGTCACTGCCTTATATAGCTCCCCAGTCTGTTTAGTCATGTATCATCACAGCCTAATGCTACACCCCAGTCTGTTTAGTCATTTATCATCAGTGCCTAATATGGCTCTCCAGCCTGTTTACTCATGTTTCATCACTGCCTAATACTGTATACCAGTTTGTTTAATCATGTTACCAATGAGTTATGCTGTATCCCAGTCTTTTTAATCATGTGTCATCACTGCCTTATGCTGTCCTCTAGTCTGTTTAGTCATATATTATCACTGTCTAATGCTACACCCCAGTCTGTTTAGTCGTATATCATCACTGCCTAATATGACTCCCCAGTCTGTTTAGTCATGTATCATCACTGCCTAATATGGCTCCACAGCCTGTTTACTGATGTTTCACCACTGCCTAATACTGTGTCCCAGTTTGTTTAGTCATATGTCACCACTGAGTTCTACTGTATCCCAGTCTTTTTAATCATGTGTCATCACTGCCTTATGCTGTCCTCTAGTCTGTTTAGTCAAATATTATCACTGCCTAATACTGTGCTTGAGTCAGTTTGGTCATGTGTCATCACTGTCTAATGCTGTGCTTGAGTCAGTTTGGTTATGTGTCATCACTGTCTAATGTTGTGCTTGAGTCATGTGTCATCACTGTCTAATGCTGTGCTTGAGTCAGTTTGGTCATGTGTCATCACTGTCTAATGCTGGTCTCCAGTCTGTTTAGTCTTGTGTCATCAATGACTTATGCTGTACACCACTCTGTTTAGGCACATGTCATCATTGTGTAATACTGCTTCCTAGTTTTAGTCACATGTCGTCACATCATAATACTGTACCCCAGTCTATTTAGTCATGTATCACCACTGCCTATTGCACACCCCTAGAGTGGCCTCCTCAGTTTTTGAAATGGACAAAAGTAGTTGTGGTTGAAATCATTTTTACTCACCCATTTTACAAATCTACTGTATATCCAAGAGCATGCAAAAGGCTATGTTAATGTTTGGATTGGTTTCTAGTTTGTAATAAGTGAATCTGTCAAACTGTACTTGATCCTGTATTTTCTTGAACAGATGTTCCTTTATTAAACCTCTTAAAAAGTTGTAGTTTAGGTTTATTTTAGATTTACTTGAAGGTGTACCTTTTTATTCTTATTTAAAAATGCAAGAATTGTTGTCATTGGCTATTTAAAAACAAAATTAATCTGTACTCTGAGGTAGAAGAACTACTTTAAATATAGTAATGAATTACTCAGTTAAGGCAACATAATTTTCATGCATTCTGTCTTTTAAGTTTTAAGACTGTCTTAAAGAAAGTATCACATCTAAAACCTGGGATCATTTTAAAAGCAAAGAGAGTCTGATTTCAACAGGATGGAACAGATCAAATCCATGTTTACACCATGTTATGCTACATAACAGCTTATGAACACCACGAAATATAAGGACATCCTTGTATGGCACAGGGTGAACTTATTGATTCTGTACACCATTGTGCAACACTTAATTGGATATAACGCATAACTGCTTGATGGAAGTCATTAGTCTGTGAGAGTGCTGAAGGGATATAGTATTATGCTGTTTAATGCTTCTACTACCCAGGCATTAAATGAATTTTGGCTCACGTGCCTAATAATGAAGGAAAGCTCAATGCTCATACAAGGATACTGAAGGGATAGTGTGTTATGCTGTTTAATGCATCTACTGCCCAGGCATTGACTGAATTTTGAGTCATGTTCCCAATAAAGAAGACAAGCCCAGTACCCTTACAATGCCACCCTAGCTCCAGTCCTTGTTTAAATATATGTTTTAAATTTACCCTAGGACGCCTGCAGCCTAGAGACATCATCCATGTATAGTACAGTATAGAGACATCATCCATGTATAGTACAGTATAGAGACATCATCCATGTATAGTACAGTATAGTTGGTATCGACTTTGGTCAGAATAATTTATAGTCTGCTCATTAGGATCTTATTTCTCCGCAGAAGTACTAAAGCATTGTAGAGTGTAGTATATCTCCACACCAAAGGTTGTTGTGTCTTTCGGCTTTCCCCGGTTAGGAGTCGCCACAGCAGAACTCCGGTCTGCTAATGATTGGTAGTTGGCTTTTACGTGCCGAGTTACCAGCCCTGATGCACAACCTTCAATGAAGGTACACGCATTCACGCATGTCTGCACGCAGAAGACACTCTAGCTGAGAATCGAACCAGACAGCGTCTTACTGTGAGGCGACAACGCTACCACAGCACCACATATCTCCACACCAAAGGTATGTTCATTAAAAGGGTACATCCTATAATACATGCTCCTAACTCAAATCACTAGTATAGGAGAAAGAAAATGTTTCTGCAGTGCAGTGATAATTCCTCATTCCCAGTCTCTGACAAGTTATTGCAATAAACATTTTATTAGTGCAGTCACCAGCTCCAATCGCTTTGTTCATATTAATATTCCTTTGTGTGTCAGTATTCCTTTTCCAAGCCCAGCCTCATTTAGCCAATGAAAGACTGTTTCTGTCCTGTAGTGAGCATTTTCTACATTACCAGTCCATAAGCAGGTCCGTACTTGTTTGTTGTGTCATGTGACCTGTTGTAGGAATCCAGGAATCAGCTGTCTAGAAGACAATCTCCATACTAGGAAAAGAAAAAAGAAAAAAAAAAAAAACAAGACAGAAGACTGATGAATGCATTCCAGTCACTTGAACTGTTGCCGTGTGATAGGTTTATGATTATTTTACTTTATCATGGTGTCCTTGTCTTTATAATGCCTTAAAGGTATGTGGAATTATTAACATCATAAGACTGAATTATTTTCTGCATATGTGGAGTTTAATTAATTTATTTATGAATAAAAACACTTTAGAAAATAAATGCATTTTGCAGCCGTAATTGTATTGCATTTTTGGAACACTGAAAGTGGTAACCCCTCTATGAATCAAAGTTCAATTTTAAAGTATCTACTTATTGTCCAAGCCAGACTTTGTATTTATGAATGAAAACTGTTTGCTATCCATAGACAGAATGCTGCTTTTGTTAGTTATAGATGGGACTTTATGTTAGCAAAGACAATCAATGTAATGCAACCATTATACATAATACAAACCCCCCCCCCCCCATAAAATATAGTCTCTCTTGTACACACTAACATGTTCAAAAGCTCATAAAATAGAGTTATTATTTTTTACAACTGCACTGGTATCTTGAAACCCAATTGAAGGAAGAATATTAGTTCTAATAAAATTTTACTTCTTTTTCGTTTGCTAATAAACTTTAGTCAGCCCCTAATGCAGTCATTAAAATAATGGTTTGACCTAAAAGTGGTTTAATAAAATCTCTACGGTAAATAGAAACAGTGTCCAATATGAATTGGCAGAAAGTACCATGACTGATAAAATATGTTTATTGTGCTCCTGTGTTTCCTTTGAATTGTATGTTGCTCTTGTGTTGCTCCTGAACTGGCTGCTGGTGTTTTTTTTTTCTCACTTGTAGCCACCAACTGTGACATTTTGCAGAAACAAAGTCATTAAGAAACACTTTTTTGTTTTCAAAGACAAAAGTGTCAGTCATCTGCTGATCCCAAAATGACTTGCCAGCTAAATAAGAATACAGACTATTATATTTGTTGTTTCTGCAGAAATAAGAGACTGTAAATTTCATTAAATTATGTTGTCATTTAAGCATTGTATATGTAATTCTTTGTTTTGAAAATAAATATATGATGCATTATTAAAAACCACAATATAATTAAATCATGTCACTTCTGTATATGGAACATTTAAGGGACCTTTAAGTTATCCCATAATTCCTTGTCACTTTATGCACGTTATGTGGCAAATCTGTTTCTTTTGCATTATTTAATTTAGAAGGTCTGTATGGCTCATTGCATTATTTGGACAATACCCATGCAGAAAAGTAATATAAATAAATAATTGCATGAAATGCATAAAGAAGTTCAGTGTGACACATTTATAACTATTGCATTTACTATTGGGCTGGTAACAGCATCACAGGTAAAGAAGATATCAGGTGATCATACATAATGACTTTAACATTATATAATGACCTTGATGAGTGTACTGTACTTACAAAATAAAAGGCTTTGGTCCTATCTATTTTTTCAGCACATTATGTAATTGTGGACTGATTTGGATTTGGTACAATCTCTGTCTCTGCATTAAGTGCCATACGTATTTGTCTAATGCATTTAATGATTCATAGATTCATAGAATAGTACTAGGCTAACTGCCCTTCTGAGCTATTTTAAACCTAGCCAGTTAACCCATGTAAGAATCAAACCCCGCACCTTGTGTCTGTATGATAAACACCTTAACCATTATACCAACCTCCCACCTGCATCCGACTATTAATTTTCTTGAGTCCCCATGTATGTATGCAGATTATATAACTAAGAAATGCAGTGGTAGTTTTAGGTATTAGTGAACCTTGCGGGACTGAGAGCTCCTATTTAAGGGAATTCCAACCAAAATGGAAAATTTTGCATGTACATATTTTTGCAAATATTTAATTATGATGTTTTGGTTGTGTAAAGCAGGAAGAACAAGCACTGCAGTTTTCTTCCATTCATTGCAGTGCCTGTAGACATCATACTAGTGTTGCAGCCTAATAGACGCTTTCAGACATTTAAGATTACACTGACAAGAGAAACACATCTCTGTGAGTCAATGCCAGCAAGGTATTATAACGTCCAGCTAGCTATGGATAAGTGTAGAAGTATGGAGTGTTCTAAGTCTGGCTAGTCATCTGGGAATCTCCAGAGGACTAGCTGAGATAGACTCTTCTGAATCACACCCAAATCCTTTTTAATAAAACCCATTCCATGTCCAGCAAGAAGATAAAGCTGAAGGCTATTTAACCATGTTTTAGTATGTATTCACTGTCTGGACAAAGTAAAAAAAATAGTGTTTTATCTAATCATAAAACCTGCTAGCCCTGTACATGTAACTGCAGCATTCAGTCAGGGTGTTTACCGTTTGCATGAAAAAGAAGTTTGAGGACAAAGAACTATTAATGCTTTTTTGCTGTCCAAAACTTAGAAATATTCTTGTCATTCCTCAGAAAATTAAAAATGGTTGGGTAAGCAAGAATAGTTAAGGCTGAAACAAAACAGTACTTTGAAATACTTTGTGGATTCATAGACTAGACACTGTTTTAACTGTACATGAATTGTGAGCTCTCTGGGGAAAATGTTTTTCCCTGCTAATAGCTATGCGGTATACAGAGAAATAATCTATCTGGTGAAAGCATTCTTTAGTCATAATATGTGATATTTTTACAGTCCTCATGGGAGAGAAAAAACACAAATGCCAAATAAATTTTGGTATCAAAAATGTTATAACAGAGATATTGAATTCCTATGCTTATAGTCAGAATCAGCAGTTTTGTTACCATCTCGATCGGAATTTCAAGTTTAAGGACAAAATGGTCACTTTTTATGACTATATCAGTAGAAACTAATGTGTTTTTTTTTCAAAGAATATTTGCTTGTTGTAGAACTCATAGCTTTTTTCCCTGATGGTCACAATTTCTGAAAAGAATGTAATGTCTCACCTCAGGCTATATTAGGAGACTTTCATGTCTTTTATGCAGGTGGCCCAGTGGTGCAGTGGTTAGCATTGTCACTTTACAGCAAAAAGTTATCCAGTTTGATTCCTGACTGGGGTACCTTCTGTGTGGAGTCTGCATGTCTTCCATGTGTTTGTGTAGGTTTCCTCCAGCTACTTTGGTTTCATCCCACATTCCAAGACATGTGTCTGGAGTGTTTCTCCCTCGGACCTCTGCTGAAAATAGGCTCTTTCCTCGTCAAACTTTCCAGTCAGCAAATGTTAAATAAATGAAATAATCATTCACAGATTCATAACTTCATAGATATTCCTAGGCTATTGAGTTTTATGACCATTTACATCCTGCCAATGCCCTCCCCTCAGGTCACATCTCCTTTATCCAGAAAGGTCGTGCCAGTCAATCCCTGGCTAAATTTCTGGCTACATATCTCGTCACCTGGGCTGTGTTTAAAAGAAGATAAGTGATCTGTACTACTTAATATGCAGGGAAAGTTAGAGGTTTGGGAGATTGTGGATTATAAACCTGTCTCTCCACTGTGTTATATTTACCTGTTGGTTAAAATTTAGATCCTATGTTCTAGTACTGGTAGACATGCAGAGATACAGGATGTTCAGAACAACCACATATCTAATGGTACAGTAAGTGAGAGAACTTCCCTCAAAAGTCAATAAGATATTGAATAAAGGAATAGAGCTTCTAGCCTAGCTTGATAGCTAAAGAATGTTAGGCCTGTCACCTTTTTGGTTAGAACCTTTGGGATCTTTCTAATTGTTTAATATATTTAATGATAAGATGCATCCCAAATAGGGCATTGCACTTGATAAGTGGCCTGGTCAATACTGAGTATAAAGAAGTGATTACCTCTTTAGGACTTGATGATATTCCTCTCACAATTAGCTCTGTCACATCATGGTCAAAAGAGAGGGAATTCACTACCCAAATGCTTAGGTCCCTGACTATATTTTCCTTTTGTAGTGCCGTGTTGTCTGCACAGTATGATGAAGGGAGGGTCTGTCTACCAGAAGTGATGTTTGTATGCTTTTATTATTCAGTTTGAGCCTATTTTTAACACACTAGAAGTTTACAGTGGACATTCATTCTGAAGTGTTTGGCTGTCAGAAGGTGACTTAAAAGCAACCCCTAGTTTACAGTCATCTACAAACCTTGCTGGCCAGAGGTCTTGGCTCTCTGCTTAGAGGTCTGAGAAGTATACACCGAAAAACTGCAATCCAAGCACTGAACCCTGAGGGATGCTGCTGCTCTCTTTCATGCTTTCTGATAAAGCACCTGCAGCTCACACTGTGTGAGCTCTGGCTTTTAACCTTTGCTCTTCATTTTACCACATGTAGGCATTTTTTTAAAGCACTTAACGTCTATATGATGCCAACACGAGGAATGGTGTTGAAGGCCGTAGCCTGGTTAAGATATATTAGGTCTTCTCCATGGCCACGTCTACAACCTCCCTAATTATTTTGGAGAAGTTTACCAGATTCAGTAGACAGAATCACCCCTTCACAAATTCAGACTGTTGGGGTTCAAGTCCAATAGGATTTTTGAAATCATAGTTTATGTGGTCCTTTGAAATCTGTTCCATGGCTTTACAGATTAGACTTGTAAGGTTTATAGTTATGTAAATACCTGGATGAGTTGTAAGCGTACTGTTATGTTAGGGCATTACTACTGCAGTGAACCACTCATTAGGGATAAACATGTAGCTAAGGTTAAGGAGTGTGTCTGTAAGGACCTTCTTACACTATTAATTAAGCAATTAGGTATATTGTCTGGTCCCATGGAGACGGTATTTTTTTGTTTTCTTTGGGTAGAGGTGTTGGGGGTAACATCTGCACTAAATTTGTTTGCAATAATATTGGCAATTATCTGTTATGACAGAATAGGAGGTGTCATTATGAATGATTTCAGAGCAATGTTAAGTATTATTTCTTAGTGTTCTAATGTAGTTAAGGATCTATAATTATGTTTAGCTTTAGAGGCAAGCCTAAGTTCATAGGTATAACCAAGATGAACCGGGATGTGTGGCTCTGGCAAAAACAAATCTGTGATGCCCTACCACTGGCCCAGTAATCAAGGAGCCTCAATCCCCATCACTGGCAACAGTGGGAGATGTACACACTGGAAGAATGACAAATACACACACAGTAAAGTGCAATTTCCCTTAAGAGCACACAGAGATCACAGTCAGTCTGGTTCTGGTTTCTCCCTCTTTCCTCAGATCCCCAATAAGACTCCCCACTGGCACAGCTATAGAGTTGAGATTTCAGATGAGTGGCCAAGCCAAGACCTCCAGCACCCTCTCTGGCCCAACCAATGCTTCATGTCCCTGGCCAAGTAACTGACACACACGCACCTTTAGGTTTGATTTACACACACACACACACACACACACACACACACACACACACACACACACACACACACACACACACACATACACACACACCTGGGAAAGGCTGGCACAGGTTTACTAGCTATGCCCCCTTCTGCCCAGACTATAAGGTAATTTTCACTACCACTAACCACAACTTATCAGCTACTTTAAGGTCCTTAGCAAAGGGTGTCCTGTCTTACTGTGTAATGCTACTGTTAATATAAATTGTAGTTTGACCAAGAGCAAGGCTATTAGGAGTGGCCTGGACAGTGTCACCAAATAGATATGCAAGTACTCTCAGGGCTTAAATATCTGTAGACAGACCAGCCACAATTGAAAGGTTTAAATATATTTAATAATAAATAATAAAAGAACAAAAAAATGCTCAGTAAACAATCACAATTACGTCAGAGTTCAAAATCACAGGAAATATTTAAAACAACATTGTAGGACAGTCTCAAATAAATAAATAAACATCTAAACTATACTTCACAATATTCCTAACTGTATCTAAGAGAAATTACTGTACCCTAGACTTACTTAGTCATAGCAAGGCAAGACATATGTGGTGAGTGGGTTTTCCAACTGATGTTGTCAGGTCAAAGACAAATACAGAAAGCACTGTGTCTTTCTCTTAATATTTCAGATATTACTGCTGGGGTAGCTGGCAGCATGACATTGCTTCTTGTCATCTGACTATTAGTTCCCGGGCTCACAACCATTGATTGTATCATCTACCTGCGAAAACACATAGACCTTTGATCTCTCTACAAATGGTATAAGTCGTAAAGTAATTTACATTTCTCCACATTTAAAGACAATACAAAAAACTTCTAGCTCTGGACATTATGTCTCCTGTTACACTAAAACTAAAAGATAAAATCCCTTTTATTACATGGTTATAAAATAATTTAATTTCAACTATTTTTTCTGAAGTTTTGCAAGTTAACTTTCTATGTGCCAGTTCCCTCTGTTAAAACATATGCATTTACACAGTTACTAGAGTTTATTTACATTTCTATTCTTTTCTAGTATGTTATACTGTGGATACATCTTTAAGCTGAGTATTCTACAACATACCTCTTCAGCATGCATGTCTGTACAAACCATCTTATATGACATACAGTTCTAATGCATTTGTAACACCAGCATATGAATCATGTTGATATTCACAAATGACACATAACCATTTACAAAATTCCAGACAGCTGTGCTGGCAGTATCTCTCTGTCACACTTCTATATAAATCTTATTAATATTCACAAATGACATATTATTATTTACAAAATTCCAGATAGCTAGGCTGATAATATTTCCTTTTGTGACAACCTTTATGATAACTAATAAAAAAGTGGGAGGTATATATATATATATATATATATATATATATATATATATATATATATATCTGTATATATATATATATATATATATATAATATACATATATATATATATATATATATATATATATATATATATATATATATATATAATATATATATATATATATATAAATATGTCCAAGGGAAATGATTCCACAATGATTCCAAAACCAGATGAAAAAATTCTTTAATAAAAAACAAACACAAAATACCAAACAGAAAATAACAAACATAAAATAAAATCACACTAGGTTAAGCACTTTCATCTCCTGCAGTTTTGTATAGACTACATCATAACCTGGTATGGTTGGGCCTAATTGTCTTATAAAGCTTCCGGGTTAAAGTGCGAAGTGCAGAGTAGAAATGAATATTCATTAAATCAAATTAATAAATAAGCATTCTGCAATGAATATGATTTTTAAATAAATACATTTTAAACACATCCTAATAACAACCCAGATAAATTCTTGCTACTAAACAGAATGTGCTGTATATCCTACAGTGTTTAATAATAATAATATCCTAAATGCACTTTCAATAGTTAATGTTCATGTTGGGTAAAATCGTAGCCTGATAAAAACTATTGGTGGTGTACACTTTGTGCTTAACCTTATAAGATCCATCCTTTCTTTGACATTTTTTTTCTTTTCTTCATTTTTTATATTTAATATCCCTTAGGTATTCATAGATCTGTGCACTTAATTGCCTTTCAGTTTTTCTGACATAAAATGCATAACAAAAAGAACAAATGGACAGGTATACTACAGCCTCACTCTTACAACTGCAGTATTCTGGATGGTATAGTTCTTTCACAGCCTGGGGCTAGTGCATGCAGCTCTTTCAAAATGTAATGGCAATGCTTACAACTACCACACTTTGCTAGAGTTTCCAAAAATGAAGTCTACATTGCATATAAGATAGATCTGATCTTGAATGACTTTATACTTCAGAGAAATATTGATATGAAGTTGTATAACTTTTTAAAAGTAAAAAATCCATAATTCCAGCTAGTTTTGGAATTCCAAAAATACAAAAAGACACCCCCCCCCCATTTTGTCCTACTGCTTCAGCTTCTGGTTCTAAAATAGAACTTTTAGCTAAATGTATAGATGTACAACTGAAACATCTCTTGAAAGGTATCCCCTATATATTAATTGACTTGTTGCACCTTCTCTCTTAACTTGCCGAAGTACCTTCTGACAGTCAGGTTCTTTTGGCTATAGCTGGTATTATGAATTTGTTCTCTGTGATTCCCTCAGACACTATCACCAACATATCAAATTTGGGTGAATTAAAGTTAACAGAAGAATTTATGCGAGATCTGGTTTTTTTTTTTTTTTTTTGAAGATGAATTTTACCACCAAATATCAAGCATAGTAATGGGTGCTAATTTGCTTTTAGCCTACTGGGAAATCCATTTTGTTTTTAACTCTGAATTTAATTAGTACATTTTTTAAATATTATTGATATTTGAATGATTTCTTTATATTATGGTGCAGAGATGTACATACATTGGTGTATTTTCTAAGTATTTAAACATTACTACTATTTTTTTTTAATTTATATACATGGTATTGATTTATGAAATTAATTATTTAGATGCCTTGATTTACAAAAATGAAGTAGAAAAGGCCCTTTATGCAAAGGTATATAGGAATTTAACTTCTCAAATTCTTATATACACTGCACGAGTAACCACCTAATGTGGTAAAAAGCCACTGTGGTAAAGGTCCAGTTCATTAGAATATCTAGATTGGTGAGTGACAACAGTATGTTTATTGATGAACCCGACAAGGTTATGAATATGTTTGTAGGTCCTTTAGTTACACTGATAGTGTTTTGCCCTTTTTTTAGTGCTTTTGACATTTTCCCTAAAAGGAAGCATTTTGGATCAGGTATACACTTTAAGATTTTTTTTTTTTCATTTTAGAGTTTATTTATGGTGGTAGACCATCAGGATGGTTTATTTTTTATTTTTCTTTGACACTTGGTTCTAGTAGGGACTGCTGTCTCCATGATTTTTTCTAAACCGGTATAGATTGCCTTAGTGAAGCTTGCTACTGTGTCAAGGTCAGGTGGGACAGTTATAAGTGAGGTTTGGTATTTCATCATAGAATGAGTTGAGGCTGGCATGTTTGAATTTCTTACATGTGGTGAAGTTTACTGTAGGATATTCTAGAAGTTTAAAGGAGAAGGACACAAGATGACATCACTGAGGAAGGAAAGACTCAAGTGAAGTGAAGGAAATGAGCAAATTTATAATAATCGGATCAAGAATGCAGTGTCCTCTAGTAGTTTTTTTTTTACTAGCTGTTCATTAAGATTTTGTTATATAGGAATTTTTGAGCATATCCTATATTGGAGGTATATGTGTATGAATTTACTGAAAGATAGTTAAAGTCACCCAAAATAATGGCATGTTTGCTAATAGGTAGAATTTCTATAACAAGCTGTTAGGTGGTAATTAAGCCTATGCAAAGTGCTGTATAGTTCATTCAGCAGATAACTAGGGATCTACCTGGAGGTAATATGTTCCTTGAGAAATATGGAGGCTTCATCACAGTAACCTATGGGTCGGAAGACATGGGAAAAAACAGAAAATCAAATATATAGGTACTGCTGTCTTTATATTTAAACCATGTCTCAGTAACTGCACAGAAATAGATGTTTTCCAAATACAGAAGTGCCTCATGATCATGCAATTTATTGTTAAACTTCTGGCGTTCAAGAGAGACACTTTAATGTATCTCAGGTTCAATAATGATATGTTAGCTATGTTGGAATGTTGGAATGTCCATCAACTAAACTTTGTCTAAAGACATCAGAATGACAGCAAAGCCTTTAGCCAGTGTGTAGAAGCCTTGAAACAAGAGATCCAGGCCATCCTTAGTGAAGAAAGCTAGACTGTAGCATTTCATCACATACTGTCCAAACATACTAGAACCCCTTGGAATGATACCACCTATTTAAATAGTTATTAAAGCCAATTATCTTTACTTTATATCTGGACATAATTCAAGGTGAAGGAAGGATTCCAGCCAGGACCAGCCTTACCTGAATTTGTAATATGCATGGAATGCTTTGAAATGTCTCTCTACATGTCCCCCAGGGGTTCAGGCCTCACATTATTCACTCTTACATGTACCAGTATCATGCTGTAGTCATCTGTCAGGAGTTAGGGTCCTTAAGGCCCTTGTAATGTCAGAGGTCTCAGCACCTGAAATGCAAATCACTGTAACGCTCTGCTTGTCTAGCCCTTTCAGTAATGAATCAGTGTGCCTGACAATAGAGTCACCTATCACCAGAGCATTTCTGTTGCTGCTGTGGTTCAGAGTGGTAAAGCCGGAGTGACTCTTTGTAGTAGGTATGTGTGAGGTGAATGTTTAGTGGACAGATTATTTTTCTGACACTTAATCTTCTTATTTCGAGGATGCTTTGGAAGTCATTTTTACAACTCCAGCATAAGAATATTTTGGTGTGATTAATGAAGGATTGTGGTGGAGGTATATGAAGCTCACAGGGCAATTTTTTTTTAGGTAAGAAGGAAGCCTCCAGATTAGTTAGGTATTTATACCTTTCATAGAGGGAATTATTGGTGCTGAGTAAAAGTTTATTATTGGTGAGCATAAGGTAGGCTGCATACTGTCTTAGGAGACCTGATGTCAGAGGTGAAACTAGTGGATTGACCTTTCATCTTGTCCATGAATAAAGTAAATGCTGCAGAGGTACACAACTATGATGGAACACATACAATGCACAGAATACTCTCTAGTGATTGGTACTCTTGTTCCCAATGATGCAAATTTTAAAAGTAAGATGTAAAAAAAAAACACGGAGGTACTAATACTTCTAGGTGTTATACTATGTTGCATTAAGCAGGTAGGAAGATTTGAAAGAAAGGGTAGCTTGGTCTTGCAATCTAAATTTATTTATTTAAGTTTGATGACCGGGGAAGTCAGCAGGCAACTCAAGACCCAGTAAGTTTAAATGAACAACGTGGATTGACTACATGGGCACTCTATGTTCTGGATATAGGGAATACAAGCAGAGAGCAAATGTATTTAAATAGCTTAAGGGAATTGAATTCACAAAATGATTCTTTTGTGATTACTGAAAACAGCTAATGAAAGATGAGAGGGTGGAATGTTGTGGTCAGAGTAACATAAGAGGCAGACAACAAGAGGGTAACTACTTCATTTGTTCATTAACAGTCCCTGGTCCAAATACATTGTTTCTTGTTTCCCCTTTACTCAGATCTTTTTTTTATCCATCATTGGTTCTTTAGTCCTGAATGGTTAATTTAAATTAGCATGATCCAAACCAAAACTCAACTAGCACCTTATATTGGACTGTTGCCTCTCAGAATAGTTTTGTTTGTGTTTCACACAGGCAGATCAAAGCTTGGGGTGGGGTGGGGGTCAGCTAATCCATATTCCTTTACAGTCATAAGTAAAAGCATTTCTTGGTACTGGTTCAGCTATATCTGTTGTTTTGAATGTGACCCACCAGCAGTTAGCACACATCCACATACTGGGTCAAGCTGCAGCATTTGAGAGTCACAGGATTAGGTTGCGTCCTTGTGTTTTCTACATCACTGCATCTGGTGTTTGCTATGGGAAGAAAAAATGGAGGAGGATTAGAAACTATACGATGACTCCTGTAGGAAATAGCAAATTAAGTTGTTTTGAAAGTGATCAGAAAATGATAGGCTTTTAATCTGATTATCCATTTTAGGGATGAATGAACTGACTATTAACAGAACTGAGGTGGCAAAGTAGAGAGCAGTGGTATGGGGGGGGGGGGGTCCATGCAAAAAATAGACAACATGGTAATCTTCAATGAAGTATTTCTTACTCAGACTCATCACAAACATTTTGGTCTCCCAAATATATGAGGATTCTCCCTTTTTTATTTTGTCTTTACCCTTTAATATTAGTTTGTCCTCTTCCCCTTTCTTTTTTTATTACCAAACTGCCTTAGTTTATAATATTCCATCAAGAAAAGTTGTTTCTGGTGACTTCTCTCAGGGGTCTCTGTTCATGACTTAATAAACAACCGATGCATGTTTTTTCTTTTTCTTCCTTGAGTTCATTTCGGTCATTCCAGTGGCCTCTGACCTGTGTGCAGTATTTCAGCTGTGATCTCATAGCATGTTTATACAATCAGTTTCACCATATCTGTTATGGTTCTAACTGTAGTGCTCAGGAATTTCCAAATGTTGCTTACCACATCCTAAGGGGACCACACTGTTCTTGTTTATTAAAAAGACATGGGCTGAAGACTGTTAGGTGTATTTACCTATTTTTGGTGGTCTGAGATCCTCCTGCATGGAAAATTGACCCATTTATAGTGGCATGGTGCGTAAGTTGTAATTATGGAAATGCAATCTCAGTCAGCTGATTATGGCTCCGTATCAGTATTATCTGTAGACTGTATTGCCAGGTTCAGGCTGCTGTTCCCAAGATTTACGTGGCACTGACATGACTTTGCAGTGGGTACTCTTGTCTTCTCAAAGAGGCTGTTGAATGTACTTGTCTTTTCTCATGTTACCAGAATCTGCCACAAAGGCCAAAAGCACTGCATTGAAGTGGCAAATATGAAATAGCCACAGAGTGTGGCTATGCAAAGTTTTAATGTAACCTTTAGTACTTTGTCAGTGGGTTACACTGCACCATGAGCTTCTTGAATGTAACAATTAAGTATGTTAATTTCTTTTCCATGAATTTTCTGTAAAGACATATATCAAATTCTCTTTTGTTTTCTTTGTTTCACAAAATAATCTTTCACAGCAACAGCTGTGCACATTACATTTTTATACAGAAAATTTCCATGTTTCTCCATAGGCGCAAGTTCAAACACTTCTAAGATTTCATCCAGATTACTAATCTGTTAACTTTCTGTAATTGAACATGCAAATGTACTTGTATATGTAATATTTCATACATATGGATTAAAGAGAACATGACTTTACAAGTGTAAATTGGATCTTTATAGCTGACTGAAGGAACATACTATTTTTTTTTAATTTGGCTATAATGCTTTTCAGATTTTTAGTTTGCTTACTATATGCCAGTTCCTATTATCACAGATTTGCAGGAATTCCACAGTAGTTTTGCAATATGACGTGTGTTGTGTTTTATATTGCAGCTATTAGTTACACTTTATATATTTAGCAGTATTAAGTACTCAGAAAGTACTTTCTGAGTAAATGTTAGCATCTAATTATGTGTTTTAATGTATAGAAAAGTCCATAAAGTAGGGAGGGGCTAAACTTTCAAGTATATGTCTTTTTTAAGTGGAAATGAAGTAACTTTGCTAAGTGGTTAAGTTTTCATTGTTATGTATTGTCAGGATGAGAAGTCCATAACTAACTCATATACATTATTTTCTGGGAGATACCATGGGCATTGTGTAACGGGCAAAGCACTGCAGTATCATTGTAGACCAGAAACACTGGTTCCACCATCATTATAGTTTCAGTTTTACTTCCATTTATCAGAGCTATTCTAATTCTAAATGAAAAAGTAACATAATACATTTAATATAATATTACAGCCATGTTTTTGTGTTATCAGCTTGCAACAGTCCTTCTTCAGGACCATGGTGATTTAGGGTAAACAAAACACTTGGCAGCAGATATGTCATAATGTACACGTAATGGGTTAAGCAGTAGGTAAGGACATGACTGAGTAGTGTTTGGCACATAGCATTATAACACTGAAACATTTAAATAGTTTAATTACATCACAAACCAATACGACAGCTATGCCCTTTAACAGGAAATGATGTTGTTATTCAGAATGTCCTATTATGTCACATCAAAAAGAAAGGTGCTAATTATCTTGTAATAACTTGCCAGCCAAGCGAACAATGCGTTGCCAAATTTCACAGCAGCTTAGCTGATCATTTGGGTTGATAAAGTACAAATAGAAATTGTTTTTTTTTTTTTACCAAGTATCTTCTTATATGATTTTTATATTTAGCTCATTTTTATCTTTTGTAAAATCAAATATTAAAAATGCAGTGAACTGCTAAGTGTATTCGGCACATCAACTTGGGCATTAATTATACTGGAGGTATGTACTAGAAATTGTATTTATTTATTTATTTACATGTTGTTTACCAGGGTAGAGCATTGTTTACAAATTGACCAATTGGAGGATTAGCCTGGGTTAAATACCATGCATACAACATGCAGCGAGGATATACATTTATTTAAACAAATGTAATTTCTGTGTTGGGATATAGGGCTATGCCATTCAAAGATGCACATTAGTAAGGAATACAATGTGATTTTGTTTCTTTCAAGAACATTTTACTTCATTGTCCAAATCTGTGGTATAGCTATGTGTGCTTAATTTACTATTTTATATATTGATTTTCATAAAAAGTAATGAGAGTAGCTATATTTCACTGACATAGCTACAAACTGATTCCTGTCTTGTCTGAATTAATGTCAGATATACTTGATGCATATTAGATATTTATGTATAACCTTCGGCAGGGCTAGCCACCCAATGTTGTGAACTTTGGCTCTATATGAGTGTTACTTTTAAAGTGAAACCATGACCCCATGTGTAAAAATGGGAAAAAAGGGATTGTTGCTGGATGGATGAATATATATATATATATATATATATATATATATATATATATATATTTCTTATGGTCGACCATAAAATCAAAGTTTTGAAATTCGAACCGTTTAAATGGAGATCACCATACAGCACAGAACGGTTCACTGTTGTTCTTGCTGTAGTGCGATCTCGGAGTTGGTATATTTAATTAGCAGGGGGTGTGAGGGATGCAAAAATGTAAAAGAAAATATTTCTTTGTTTTTATTTTTTTTATTTACATTTCAAAGTTCCAAAACTTCGATCTTATGATCTCTACTATAAGAAATTTGAAGTTTTAAAACTTTGAAATTTAGAAGTAGAACCATACATACACACACACACACACACACACACACATATATATATATATATATATATATATATATATATATATACACACACACACACACACACACACACACACACACACACACACACACACACACACACACACACACACACACACACACCACATTCAGACCCCAAGCCGTGGGCAGCAAAACAAAAGGAGGTGGAGTTGCAATATATATAAAAGACATACACACCTCTAGGCTGGTCAAACAGTATGATGCTGCACAGTAGATACTCCAGGTGCAGTTAACAATTGACAAGACCCCTATTCAAATCATAGCTAGCTACAGGCCACCAAATCTGACTCAAGATGCCCACTCCACCTATCTGGACCTCTTCGAATCTATCAAGATTCAACACTTTACCCTGATCCTGGGCTACTTTAACTATCCAATCATAGACCGGAAGAAATACTCATGCCAAAACACAAATGCCCAGAGATTCCTTGATTTCGTCAATGCAGATGCCTTGGACCAGTTGATTGACACCCCCAAAAGAGGTGAAAGTATCTTGGACTTGGTATTAGCCAACATGAGTAACCACTGTAGCATTCCTACAGTGTTATCATCCCTGGGAAGATCCAACCACAAAGCAGTCACTTTCGAAGTCACCATCTCCCCCATCCCACCCCAGCTAGGGTCAAACAAAAAAAACTTCTCCAAAGCTGATTATAACCTCCTTAGGGAAGGTATAAGCAGCTTCACAGCCCCCTCCCTCTCCACAGAAACTGGCACATATGTCCAAATTTACACCAAAGTACTATATGAGCATTTATATAGCTGCATGGAATCATGAATGCCAGACAGGACAAAGTCATCCTCCTCAAGGAAGGGTACACCTGTCTAGTGGACATCTGCAATAAATAAACTCTATAATAAAAGGAAAAAATTGCTGTCCAGGACCAAAAAAGGAGCAGGTGTCTAATTGGAAGCAATCTCTCCTTAGCCTGAACAAGCAAATAAAAGCACTAGTGAAATCCTCCAAAGCAAACTTCGAGTCCAAACTGGCCACATCTACTAAAGACAGTCATAAGGCTTTCTTCACATATGTCCACAATCTCAAGGGAAGCACCTAGATCTGCTCAGAACTGGTGGTCAAGAACACCACATACACAAACCCTGTACATATAGCCAACCTGCTGGCAGACAGGTTCAGTGAAAACTTCACTCCACTGTCTCATCAGTAAAACAGGATATCCCCAGTACCTGCCCCCCTCCCCTTATCTCTAGGGAGCAAGTCATCACTGCCCTCTCAAAGGCAAAAAATGCGGGTCTATATCATATGAGAGAATTGCACAAATTGCGAATGCTCATAATATCGAAGGTACTGGACTTTGAAGTGCTTTTTCTGAGATTGCGGTACAGTGAAGAATGGGATATTTGCCCTTTCCTCACTGTAGTGCGATCTTGGAGTTGGAATATATATTTAGTGGGGAGTGTGGGGGGCAGTAGAAAGTTCGAGGTCTGGTACGTTCGTTATTATGAGCATTCGCAATTTGTGTGATTCGCTCATATGATATAGACCCAAAAATGCAGCCTCCATGGGACCCGATAACATCCCAGTCTGCATCCTACATGAACTCAGGCAGGAACTTGCAGCACCATTTGTCACCATATTCAACCAAAGCCTGAGTGCTGGCTTCATCCCAGCTGAGTGGAGGACAGCTACTGTCATCCCTTTGCAGAAAGGTGGAGCGTCCATCAGTCCAGGAAATTATAGACCCATCAGCCTAACTAGCCTGATCTGCAAGGCCATGGAGTGGATTATCATAGACCTCATTAACAAGGAGATAGGCAACCTCCAGACACTTGATCCCACACAGTTTGATTTTGTCAAGGGGAGGGCATGCCTGTTAAATTTGGTCGACTTCTTTGAAACAGTCACCAAGGCCATAGACAATGGGAAGACTGTGCACACCACCTACCTTGACCTGGCCAAGGCCTTCAATACTATTCCCCACTCAGGTATAATAGATAAACTGTTTCAACCAGGCATCAATCCATATGTTGCCAGATGGGTAGCAAACTGGCTCACTGATAGAACCCACCTAGTCAAAATAGGGAAAGCCACCTCAAATAGTAGGCCCGTAACAAGCGGTATACCCCTGGGATCGGTATTGGGGCCTCTGCTGTTTCGGATATACTTCTCAGAGGTGCAGGCCAAATCTAGTGGGCTATAGCTGACCAAGTTTGCAGATGACTGCAAGCTGCGTGCTGTCATTAATTCCCTTAGTGATGTGGACATCCTCCAAGAGGGTCTCACTCAAACAAATGACCGGTGCCAGAAACATGGCCTCAAACTGAATGCCAAAAAATGCATCATCATCCATTTTGGGGAGAATGACTTCCCCACAGATTATCACATTGATAATAAGGCACTAAGCATGCAATCAGTTGTGAGGGACTTGGGAACCCAGGTTGATAGCAAACTGACTTTTGAGTACCATATTACCTCCATCATATGGAAAGCTTTCTACATGGCCCACTTCAGTAGTCAGGGTATCTCATCCAGGGACAAGGTGGTCATAACATCCCTGTAGTCTTCCCTTATAAGACCGATTTATTTAATATAATGTCCCTTTCGGCAGCTTTCTCAGAAAGCACATGCAGCTGCTGGAGAGACCACAGAGATTCCTCACCCAGAGAATCCAGGGCCTCAAACATCTACCCTACACAGATAGCCTAAAATCCCTGTTCCTCTACTCAGTTTCCTACAGAATCCTCAGAGGTGACCTCTATCTGGCATACAAAGCAATCTCAGACTACGCCCTGATGGGACTGCTGCATATCCATAAGTCAAGCTCCACTCGAGTAACCTGCACGTGAGACCTCAACCTGGTATGTGACATCAATAGGCCTTGTTGGCAGGACAGATTTGTGTCCCAAAGACTCCCCCTTTTGTGGAATAGACTCCCCCTCCTCGTAAAGCAGAGTACCTCATTAAACTTTTTAAGCGCAACCTGGATAACTGGATGGGGAACAGAAAATACACCCCTGGGATTCCACCTATGTCCCTGCTGGATGCTGGCATATGGTGCTGACTTGTTGGAACATGGGCTAAATTCTTGGCTAGGCTTGTAAGGGCCTTACAGCCAATAGCCTAGTAACTTCCTATGATCCTATATATATAAATTTCAAACGTTCGCTCATATGGTGTCAGCCATATGAGTTTCGAACATTTGAAAGTTTGAACAAATGAAGGGCTTCCATATATATATATATATATATATATATATATGCGAGGTGGAAGATTTTGTAGACTTTTTTCCTTCAAAGATATTTTTCAGACTGGCTATTAACAATACTGAATGTATGCTGCACACATACATTTCTTTACATAACTGTAATTTCTGTAAAAGGGTATAGGAACATACCATTCAGAGAAGCATATTAGTACAGATTTTTGTTTTTATCTTGCAAGCATATGTTTGCTTCATTATCTAAATGTATGCTACTTCTATGAGTATTTGTTTTACTTCTTTATATGCAGATCTTGATACGAAGCAATGGGAGCAGCTGTATTTTTTGCACTTGGCCACAGATTCATTTTGCTGTGATCTGCACGAATGCCTCTGTTCCCTCTAAAGTACAGCAGTCATGTGCACCCATAACTAAAAGTATCTTTTTCTAGGTATCGGTCTTTGGATGCATTTGTACATTATTGTGCACCATGTGTCTGTCAACTCCCTATCACAAGTGTGAAATCCTGAATGTGCAAAAATAAACTCTAATTCCAACAATGATTAATTTCTGAAATGTACTATTAATCCTTTTAAGTATTTTTGCATGAGTGGTTCTTCATAGTCTGTACCCACGGCATGGCAGGCTATGCCTTCACACACCAAGATTTACATTTACTAACAGTGTGACCAATTTACCCCACTGTAACGGAAATATTCAGAGATACCATAATCTCAGACTTGGTATACACAGATGTACCACAATCCCAGTATACTCAGATATACCTCAGCCTCAGACTTTGTATACTCAGTACTCAGATGTACCACAGTCTCAATATACTCAGGTGTACCACAACCTCAAGTTTAGTGTACTCAGACATACCTCAGCCTCAGACTTTGTATATTCAGACATACCTCAGCCTCAGACTTTGTATACTCAGTACTCAGATGTACCACATTCTCAATATACTCAGATTTACCACAACTTCAGCCTTAGTTTACTAACAGGTACCACAACCTCAGTTTTAGTGTACTCAGACACAACTTGTATATATTCCACACATTCACATTTGTAATTCTGCTGTTTCATTTCATTAATTGTAGTACACACAATACCAGCATCATGGTGTGGAGGGATAGAGCCCTGATTATGTCCCAGGTGATCCAGGTTCCATTAATGACTTGGGAGTCTGAAGCACTGGCAGGGGAGGAGGGTGATGTGTACACTCAGGGCACACTGGAATGGTCCAGGTATATAATGTCCCTTTTGGTTACAACCACACATTTCAACTTTACATGCTAATGGGATATCATAATTGTGTGGGGTATGATAGTTGTGTATGACAGATTTTAGGCTAAAACTAATACTACTTTCATCAGTTAAACTAAAACTAATGTCTTTGAATCTTTACATTTTTTCTAACACTATGGCACACCTTCCTACTGAGTGCTCCCTTTAAATTGTTTGCGATGGATAGGGTAGGCTACTGTCATGTTAAGCGACACATTCCACTGGGTAAGTTTCTTTGTGTGTTGGCCTCTTGACTGGTGCCTTCATAATGGGATCCACTAATGCAACTAAAGTCTGTAAAACAGCTTTGGCAGTAAGTAACTCAAGCATTAGCTTCATTTTTCCCTTGACAGTTTTTGATTTGAGTCAGTAAAAAGAAATATGAAGTTAGATTTTATGCCTCATAAATTAGCTGCTGGGCATCACTCCATATAGGCATGTGGATGGAACATAAGTTATAAAGTGGGCCAAAGAAGTTCATCTTTGATGTTCAGCTACTGAACAGACCTGCCTTCTTCAATCAAAATTTAGGCAGTCTTCTCTGCATGGGCCATATTCATGTTAAGCTGTATCTACTTTTGCTGAAGTCCACACAACAGCTCAACTCTTTATTTGAAACAGCACTTTGCATGATTTAGGGATATTTATTTATTTGCATTTGTTTATGGGGAAGGTCCAACTGGTTATTGAACCGCTTTTCAGCATATGTCCAGGAAGAAAAGCTCCATTAACATTAAAAAACATTGCAAACACATATCATGGACATTTACATATTAGCAGGTTGTTACATAGATGTGTTATACAATAGACATTTAAACATTATTTACTAAATTTAGTAATTATGTACATCTTAAGCAATGTACATATAGACATTATCTAGTATTTATGTACAAGTATAAAAGTATTACACCTATAAGCTTTATACAGCTGGATATGCATTCAGATTAGTCACACTTCAAGAGTGACCCCTTTTGATAGTGCAGAGTATTGCAAGTAGAGGGGACACAGTATGCTATAGAACTCAGTATAATTCAGCATATCAACCATTGTCATGGTGCCTGGTTAATAATAATAATTAGTTGTGTACAGCTGTGTTATTCCATGTGGTAAACATCATGGTGCATTGTGAGTAAACAAACAGAGTTTTGTTAGTTATTACTGGAGATATCTAGAGAGCTAGACAGGGGATGAGCAGAGTCACAGCCAGTGTTTTATTTACTTATTATTTATTTATTTATTGACATTTGTTATCTGGGCCAATAGCCCATTTTCAGTGGAGGCCCAAGGAGAAAACTCAAGTTAAAAACAATTTACAGTATATGGAGATTTATAATACAAGAATAATACTATTACAATACAGGTAAAAAAAAAAAGAAAAACAAGTGGAGAGAAAAATAGACAAGTAGCAATTCACAAAAATAGCAACGTTAGTAGCTATAAATGGGTTATCATTCATTGTTAAGAGATTACAATTTCTGGATAAATACCAGTAGGTCACACAGAGAAAAAAGGGTTGGGACTAATACAATTGGACTTGTAATGGGAATGAGATAGTAAGAAAAAAGGGGTGTTGCTGCAGAAATTATTTTATTTCAGATTTGAAGGTGGGTGGATAGGGTCTATATTAGAAGACCGAAGACGCATTCTTTCGAATGCGTCTTGGTCGAACTTAAAAGGCTGAAAACGGTGGTACTTCTCAGTAAACTAAGGCTGAAGTTGTGGTAAATCTGAATATATTGAGGTTGTGGTACCTCTCAGTAAACTAAGGCTGAAGTTGGGGTAAATCTGAGTATATTGAGAATGTGGTACATCTGAGTACTAAGTAAACAATGTCTGAGGTTGAGGTATGTCTGAGTATACAAAGTCTGAGGCTGAGAAAGAATTTGCTTGGCCGCTTCGGTACTTTGCCATTTTTGGCACTGTAGTGCAGTCTCAGAGTTGGTATATTTAAGTAGGGGGGTGTGGGGGGGTGAAGCCCCCCAGTTAATGTAATGTTTGAAATTTATTTTTTTTTTGTTGGAACAGCAATTTTTTTTCCTTGGAAAAAAATCGCTCTTCTGACACTTTCTCAGTGTAAGCTTCACTTACATAGGGTCAATCAATCATCGTTCGCTGTTTTAAGCGTTCGATGATTTAATATACACCTGGGTAGACAGACTGTTGATACATATGAATGTTGTCAATTTTTGAGATAATAGTCAAATATGAGGGATAACAAGCCAAATTATTAGCTTTTTCTTTGAGGAGAAGGTGGTAATATTTAGTATGGCGGTGCCTATTGGGTTTATACAGCTGGAGGGTATTTTTAGATAACAACTGCCAGGATTTTGTATTAAGTTATGAGCAGTAATGAATAGTGAATACTCCATGTTTCTTTGTCTTCATTGCTCCTAAATCATCTTGATAGATTTGTGGGTGTTATTAGTGTCTTTGTCCCAGACTAACAAATTAAGTTCCACTACCTGTAACTCCAGTTGTCGGCTAAGGTCTCACATTCCACATGATATATGCTGCAGTCTGTCAGTATCAGTTAAATGATAGTTGAGCCTTAACTATCTTAAATTTATAGGATTGTTTTCCATTTTCCTGAGCAGTGTGTTGACTAATAATAAACTTTTGCAAGATTATTGATACTGTGCAAAGTTATGTACTGCGTTCTTCTTGACATTTTTTTATAAAAATAATATTTTTTTTAGACAAATGCAAAAAAAAAAACAAGGTATAAATATAAAGAACTGAATCCATTTTGATCTATTTCCATATTTTTTTGTCTGTTTAAGGAAAAAAAAAATCTATGGCACTTTCAGATATAAAGTAAATTAGCAAAGGTGAGGCAGTGCAGAGCTGTGTTGTTTAGTTCTGTCTGGTTTCTGATTAGCAACTGAAAGATCCATTGTTAATTTATGATACCTTGAAAGAGTACAGGCCAGGGATGCCCCACTTACGTGCTATCAAGACTCTTTTCATCCTTTAGTAATTAAATAAATTAAGCTGATAGTTGCAGATTTACATGCATAATGAGTTACCATAATGCATGGCCTGTCTGAATGATCTTCAGTTTCAAGAGTGAGGTGTACCATGTTGGGTTGCAAACACAGTGGTCACATTTCAGCTTGCAGTTCCATTGACCTTGGATTCAGAATTGAATCAGCATGTACTGAATTTCTAATGGGGCATTAAAAAACGTGCTGCTTAATAACAGTTGTCTTCTTTGAGTGGGGGACTTAATCTTTTAACAGTAATTAGGGGCTGTAGTGGAAACAAGCATTCCCTGATGCTGCTGGACAGGTGACAGAACTGTAGCTCCTTCTTGGGAGATGCATGCAATGATGTTGTGTCAGTCAGTGTGCCCCAGTCCTGGACCTGGTCAGTCTGTTTATGACAGCAGCGGTTGCACTGCTTTCATCTCTGGTTCTTGTGCCATATATTCATGGCATCAACCACATAAGTGCTTGTGGACTTACTGCAGTTGCTGCAGCAGGGTTGGAAGTAACTTGTAGTGGCAAACAGCAGTGGTGGCAAGGGGTACGGCGAGACAATAGGGGTGAAAAGAGTAAAAAAAGAGTGATATTTTTCTAAGTCAGTCTTGCTGAGTTTAGATAGTTAAAACACACAAGGTCATTGCTGTTCAGCTGATAGCCATCACAGCTGGTCCTTTGCTCTTATCTAGGTATTTTCAGTGCTACTGTCATTACAGCTGTACCTGGCATGCACTGTATATGACTTTTGTCATATCACGTCAGAGACGTAATAACAAATTTATCTGAGAGGTAGCTTCAGTTTTTCAAGCTACACCCAGTGGGTTGTATCCTATCTGAAAGAAGTTGCTAAAAGGTATCATATAAATTCTGTTTTATTTTGCGCTGAGAATTGTGAAATGACTTGTGAAACATAATACATCTGAAACTCATCCGAGTCTGTTCATATGGCAATGGATATTGTTTTGGTGTGGAAGTCTTTAAAGACTGAAAGACTGAATTCCTAAATGCTGCAGCTTTTGAGAAATGTTGTACTTGGGATTATGTAGGGGTTGCATGCCAGTCAACCTCACCTTTGACTGTGGTTGTTGGAGGATTATGAAAGTGATTGCAAAATTTAGGACAGCTGAATATCTTAAAAGTGGTGACTTATATCATATGAGGTAGTGTATTGACTGAGAATATAGAGGTTAGCACAGAGCATAAGTTGTAAAAGCTGTTAATTATATTTATCCTGTACTCTAGGGTTTAATTCCCTCCTCCTTCAGTAAAACTCTGTATAACTCCAAGTAAGTTGCACAGTAAAATCATTGCTATGTAATGGAGCATGACGATAGGCAATTATGCTTATAAGCAAATATCACTGAAAAAAGACCCTTATATTATAGAGTTTTACTTGACTAACAACGAAGTAAAAATATTGCATATAACTCAGTCATGTCAATCCATTGACGAAAATTTCAGTGAGTGCCAGAATTGAGAAAATAACTTGCTGAAAGCCAGTTACAGTGACCTTCAAACAATTTTTTGCATGGGGCAAGCCTGTCTGCACTCTCTATGTGGGAGGACACCCCACCACTTAAATATTCCAACTACAAGTTGCACAACAGTGGGGTAGAACGCCAGCTCCACTGGTGCTGAAAACTGCTTTGAACAAATTTATTTCCTTTCACTGACACTCACTGAAAGAGTGCTCAAACAGGAGATAGACTCCATATAATTCTTTGAGCGTGTGACCAGAGTCAGATATTAGAGAGCAACAACGTTTGCAGATCAAGATTTCAGTACTGATTTTTTCATGGTGACAGAGAGACATAGATGACTAAAGTAGTTTAACAGTAGAAACCAGGATGTTGATCAGAACGAGCAGCAGGTGGTGTGGAGTTAAGAAACTGAAATCATGCTGAGGAACGTATGTGACTTGACTTAGATAGACGGGCACCATTTAGTACTGGAAGCTGCTCCTTTTACACAGAAAAATAACACAACACATGGGCAAGGAAGAGAAGTCATGCCTTAAGAAAGATGTCAAAACATTTGGTTGCATTCATATTCCTGAGTGGGAACACGAAGAGATCAAATCCCTTAGAACACTCCAATATGCAAGGAGCGATTCAAGCAATCAAATCCAAGTTCATGAAGACAACTGCCATTCTTTTTGTTGTTTGTTTTTTTTTTTGTTTTTTTTTTTAAATTCTGCTATTGTTTTGAAACTAACGGTGGCAGCTAGAGTGGGATATATAGTAAGATTGGGATATATAGTAAGATCGGGATATATAGTAAGATCTTTCTCTCGGTATTTAATACACAATCCTACCTTTCATGAAAGATTCAGAATTCTCATCTATAAAAGGAGACACCCCTAGAATGATCTCTGTTGTGAGAACCACAAGGAGATTGGGAGTGTTACTGAAAGAGAACCTTTATATTTGTTAATTATTTATTTCAGTAGACTAATGGGAAAGGAAGACAAGAGGGGGCTTCTTTTACTACCTGATTTATTATATCCTGGTGTCCCAACAAATGCACAGTGCAGTTCTAATAATGCTTAAACCTAAATACACTAGAACTATGACAGGATAAATGAGTTCACACCCGTCCCAAAATAAATCCTTTTAGCACTTACCTAAACCCCTTATTGTAACAATCTGTATAATTGAGATCTTGTTCATTCATAATTTGTCACATAGCTGCTCGGTTCTAAATGGTCCCGATTGTTCTGTTAGAAATAAAAATGTAGTAATGTGTATTACAAGGCAGTAATTAGGTGGGGCACCACATTTTGATTTCTTCTAACAACTAGAATAATAAGAATTTTCTCAGCCTTTCTTCACCAGAGGATGAAGACTTCTTGTTCCAGATTATAGATATAATTGTACCTGAATCATAATTAATGAACCCACACTTCAGGGTATGCAGTTCTCTGAAAATATTGCTGTTAGAATAAATACAAGTAGCCATAAAAGAAAGTTAAATACATGCCTTTCATCAGCAGAAGCTGGGATGGGTAAGCACTTCAAACCCACAGATGTGGGGCTGCATTTCATGCATTGCTACTTAATTCCAAATAAAGTGCATTTGCTTTTTAAAGAAGTCTCAGAATGAAAAGGCTTTTGGGGGATAAATAGCTTCTTTGGTACTTTTTGGCTAATTGTTATGAACGTTGAGTCTAGGTCTGTTCCACAACAGTGGACTGACTTTCTTTTACAATATGCTCATAGCAATAAGATTTTATGCCTTCACTTTAGCTTTTTACAGTAGAGGCATGTGACATCTGTAGGTCAGTAAATAAAAGAATATTCATGCAGCTTCCCTACACTTTGTGGAGTAGAAAGTGAACAAGTTTCATAGTAGCTGAACTCAATTGCCTGATGCTGACCTTCCGATCACTGTTTTCTAGTTTGGCATTATAGTGTCTAAGTATGTTAATGGTCTTTTCCCTTTCTGTCATGTTTGTACAATTTTGGAATTGGTATATTTTTGTTCAGGGGTACAGGAGGGTACAAGGGGGCTTGAGCGCTTACTTTAAAATATTTGATGGGTGGAGTTTCTGATAAGTTGAAATTGGTGAGATGAGACGTCACTGAGTTGACCTTCAAGGACTTATAGGTAAAGTGATGTTCGTCACAACTCAGTCTATTCTTTGATTTAATCATTTATGCTTTTTAACGTGAATAGTCTTATTATTGCATTATGTGGCACTATGTGTCATAAAAGAAGTGTAAAGTTAATTAAAAGCAACATAGTTATATTATGTAGAATTAGATAGGATAGAAGTATTATATTTTTTCTTCTTTCACTCATTAAATGTCATTAAATAATTTATTACTAAATATATTTTTCATTCCTTTTATGTGTTAGTATTATTACTATTAATAATAATAATAATAATAATAATAGTAATAATAATGATAATAATGATAATAATAATACTAGTAATACTAGTAGTAATAATAATAATAATAATAATAGTAATAATAATAATAATAATACAAAGCAAAACTGATGACTTATATTTATTTTGTTCTCTTCCCCCAAAGTATTGATGCTATTTTTTAAAATTTTTATGAAAAATGGATGTCTGCCAAAAGTTGGTTGCATAGTCAATACATCAGCTTACCAAATCACTTTAGTTTCCAGGCAACTCTCTTAAGGATTAATTTCTGTGGTAACCTGAGCAATCCCCTGTCTGAGAAGTTTTCAGTGCTCAGCATGTATTCTCCTGCTTTCATTTTGCTCCCTTAAACACAGCTACACAACACGTGTGTGCATTTGCAATGATTATACTGTTTTGCCATCCTAAGCCGATTAATTGTTTGATAAGTTAGGCAAGTTAAAATAATCCAGACTCTAGAGTAGTTGCAGCCTGTTCTTGAAACTACTACAAGTTACCTAACTTAGAGACATAAATTAAGTACAAACCTTCCTTTATGAAAAGGACATTCACTTATCTGATATTTCTGGAAATAACCATTTACCATTTAACTGGGTAACCATTTCTGAAGGTGGTTTTCATCCTGTCTGTGTTCCCAAGCAATGCGGCATCCTTTGGTATAGTGAGTTATAAAGTTTTATACTTTGGCTTATGATTGTGATCTACTCCCCTACTGACTGAAAATGGAAGATATGCATGTGTGAATGCTTGTGTGTGAATGCTTGTGCACATTTGTGTGGCTAAGTGTGGGGATCAGTATGGCATATTTATTCTTTATCAGGGTTTATGGCAACAAGCTGGAGCTGAAACTTTTTGTATATGGATTTACAGGTTTAGGTTACTAAACAGAAGCACATAAAAGACATAACAACAGTAAATACTTCCTAAAATGGAATTCAGAACAACTTCCCTAATTGCACATTAGTTCAATCAATATATAGTGTGATTTGCTGATTGTTTAATATGTGCAGTCCTGGCAAAGTACCTGACAAGTAAGTTCACTTTAAATTATCTGCTGAAAGTATATAACATGAAATAATCAGATGTAGCAGATGAAGGCAAAATATTAAGGGTTCTGATACATCTTCCAATGTCCGACTAGTTCAGGCTGCAACAGGATGAACGCAAGCAGTCAAAGCTTCAATCCAATGGAAAAAAAAAGGCTAAAAAAAGCTTTCTTGCACTACCCCATGTAGGAGACTTCACTTCCCACACCACATTGTTTGTATATGCCAACAAACATGGGGAAAAGACCACACACTGGTGGAGATTTTCTATGGAGAACTATGATGGGGGAATAGAAAGTCAGTGAATCTAAATCAACAAGTTAATGCCTCATCGATTTGCAAATTGTCAGCTAGTAGGTTAACCAATATTAAGTGCTCTTTCTTCCCATAATTTCACAACTGTGCTACTAGCGAGTTATCTGTTTATTTTTGATATTTATTTGTTTCATTTTTTTCTAATTTTTCTGGTATTTTTATGTTTAATGTTGCTGCCCTCTTTTGAAATCTTTGATTTGTTTGCTCATCTGTAAAGCTTGTGTTTTTTGCAAATAAAATGTAACAGGCTGATAGACTTTTTGCTAAAAGCATTTTCTTCAAAAGTTACCATTGAAAACGTTAGTTTAATTATAACCATAGATATGTCATAACTAAGAGTTTTGTGTGAATTTGTTTTGTTGCATTCATAACATTGTGTCTGTGCATAGTAATGGGATATGGAATTTATAACAGTGATGTGGATTTTGAGGTTTTAATCTGTGTTTGAGTAATGACTTTAGCTAAGTAATTAACATCAGTAGCCATAGAAACTTTAATCCTTCTACATTTTGAAACCTAGGAATTCCACCGCCTTTGAAGATGTGTTTCCCCAAGGGGGGTTTGTTTTCAGCAGTTTGGCAAACAGCAATGTTGATTGATGCACCAAAACAGTAAAGAAGCATGAATAGATATTTAGTTCATGTGTCAGAAAAGCAAGTTGTTGCTTTATTGTAATGTGCCCTAAACTCCTTCATGCACCATTAGATTTGCAAGTAATTACATTGAAGAAACAGCATTAATGCTCATTTAGTGAATCAAGGAAGAAGTAATTAATTTGTTGGCATTCAGTGCTCTTTCTTATGGTTTGCTGTTTATTTTCACAACATTTGAGGTATCACTGTTTCTCCTCTGACAATTCTCAGTTCACTGAAACTTGTACTGCTGTCTAAAAGTGCTGATTATGACCAGTGATACAAAGAGATGCCACTCCATTTGTGCCAGAGTATCTCTGCAACTATTTGCCAGTGTGTACATTACTTTTACTTATTAGAGCCAGCTGTATGCTTACACATACTGCTGAGTTATTAAATGCCATAAATATGGACTTGTATTCCCAGCTAGTGACAGCAATGTTTCTTGTCAGACAGATGCTCATCTGAATCTATGATATCTGAAATCAGCCACTATTCTCTTTAATTGCAGCAGTGTATGTAGACAATATGCTAAAGCTCACCATGAAACCAGCCATGCTAAATGCTGCTAAACTGCAGAAGGAAGGGATGGGGGAGATAGAGAGTTTTGTTTAGGACTGAAACTTTTTGATATAACCAGACATACTCTGCTGCACTTTGCACAGCAATCAATGCTCACCACATACTTCCATGTGCAGCAAAAACGTGCGTTTTCAGGGAAGGGTCTGCAATTGTTTGCCCCATTTGTAATGCCCTGCATTCTACCTCCAAGTGGGCATGTAATGGTCACCACCTTTTACTTTTCAGCCTGGTAAGGAACCCGTTGGTGC